>NW_024885155.1:100346-100937 GCF_019232065.1 Centrocercus urophasianus | reverse complement strand
CATCTCCATCCTTTCACCCCCAGTCCCACCCCAGCCCTCCCACTCCCATCCTTGGACACCCAGTCCATCACTCCCAGTCCCATCCCAGCCCCTCGGCTCCGCCCACAGCCCCTTCTCCCTCACCGCTGCCCTTTTTGGGGACCCGCATCAAGATCTCGGCCGCTTTCTCGGCCGGCTGCCGGGAGAGGGACAGCAGCTCCCGCTCGTTGTACCGCATGACGAAACCCGGCCGCCGCCGCCCCGCTACGGCCGCCCCATGCCCGGCCCGACCCCTCTCCCGCCGACCCGGAAGTGCTTCTCCCGGAAGCCGGAAGTCGCTAGGAGGAGGGTGAGGGCAGAGCGCATGCGCGGCGCGGGGAGCGGGGCTGAGCGCGGCGGTATGGGGGCTGTGGGGGGAGGGGCTGTGGGCCTGAGGGGGGGAAATGGGGGCAGTGCGACCCTCGTTGAGGGGGTGGGAAGGTTCTGGGAGGGAACTGCGGTCCCTGCGGTGGTGATCTGGGGAGGCGGTGACCATCGCTGAGGGAATAAGGGGGTGTGGGGCCTGTGAGGATGGAGGCTGGGGGGCTTAGAGGGGCTTGGGGGGGGGGGGGG
>NW_024885155.1:68413-100246 GCF_019232065.1 Centrocercus urophasianus | reverse complement strand
TGTTCGTGGGGGGCTGTGAGGGATGAGGGGGCTTCGAGGTGGGCTTTGGTGCTCGCTCAGGGAATGTGGGTGTTTAGAGGGGATGGGGGGTGTTTGAGGTGTGACCGACCTGCTTGCGACTGGGGGGTCTGTGACCCTGTGTGAGAGGACAGGGGTGGGTTAGGGGTGGCTCTGTCCCTTGCTGAGGTAATGAGGGGTCTGCGGGGGGCTGTGGGCCTCGCTGGGGGAAGGAGGTGTTGAGAGCTGGCTCAGATCCTGCTCAGGGGCTGCGGGGGCTGCAGCTCTCAATGAGGGAATTGTGGCAATGGGGCTCAGGCCTTTAGTGGGGGAATGGGGGCTCCTGTGGGGGGGGAGCTGTGGCTCTCACTGAGCCTCACTGCGCCCTGGTGAGCAGCTGGGACGGAATCCATCGCCCTCTTTGTGGGGCTGAGGAGGTCGAGGGGTGTCTCCAGGAGCTCATTCCAGCTTTGAGTCGTTTTGTTCCTGCTCACTGGGTCAGGGCAGCACCTGGGGAACACTCAGGGAGTGCTTGCCGTGCCTGGGCTGTGTCCTCACGGCGGGGCTCCATGTGAGGCCCAGCTCAGGGAGCTGTTGTCACTCATGTGTCTTTTCTTCATCTTTCCAGACTTTTATTTTTTTTTCCCCTGAAGTCGCCGAAGCCCAGAAATCCCCACCATGGATTTTCAGCACCGTCCTGGGGGTAAAACGGGGAGTGGAGGCGTAGCTTCAGCCTCAGAAAGCAACCGAGACCGCAGGGAAAGGCTTCGGCAGCTGGCTTTGGAGACCATCGACATCAACAAGGTGAGCCCCAGTCCTGCAGGCTGTGTTGGCTGAGGTCAGGGCTGCACCTCAGTGGTGGGTGAGAGGTTTAGTGGGGATCTGTGGAGTGCAATAAATACTTCTGTTCCTACTGATGAGGGAGTCGAGCAACTTGTGGAAGGGCCAAGCAGAGGGACGCCAGCACCAGGCTTCTGTTGTGTTACATTCAGTCTTCTTGACACTGGTTCTTATTTTGCTGCAGTTGGGTACGGTGTTACCAGTGATCAAAACTGTTCTTGTTTCTTTTCTCTGTATTCCTAAAGCAGTGTTGTGTCAATAACTGTGAACTCAGTTCTTGCAGCACGGATCTGCTTTAGAATTTTGGTTGTTCAGTTATTCCAACACGGGTTTTGCATGTAACTTCTTAACATTCTCTTCCTAGGATCCCTATTTTATGAAAAATCACTTGGGTTCTTATGAATGCAAGCTTTGCCTGACGCTCCATAACAATGAGGTGAGTTGAGCAGCTGTCTGTCTTGATCTCCATGGCAACAGATATTTTAGAATAATGCCAGCTCCAAGTGCTGGAACCGAAGCTGTTCTCGTTGGCTGATTGCTGGAGGGGTGATGGGGGGAGCAGAGGCTGTGGATGTTAAGCATGACAAGTTTCTGACAGTTCAGCAGTTGTGAGCAATCTGCAATTTTTGAGTTCAATTCCGCTGTGCTCTGAGGATTAAAATACCTTTGTCAGTGTGAGATGTCACCTCTCATCCATAACAAATATCTTTCTGTTCAGGAACAGCTCAGTCTTCGTCTGACTTTCTTTCTTCTCCCCCCAGGGAAGTTACTTAGCACACACCCAGGGGAAGAAGCATCAGACCAATCTGTAAGTTGTTCTCCACTGTAGTTATTCTCCATTACTTAGGCACTTCAAAATTAGATTGTGAGCACCTACAAAACCTGACCTCCATCATGTAGCAGCACGCTGGGCTTGAATGATCTTCGTCTCTATCTGTTTCCTAGGCACTCACCAGCAGGTGTGAACTAGCTGTGCTCTGAACAGCAGTGCTGACAAGCTCCAGTTCAAAGCCAGTTATGGCATTTCTGAGGGAAGGGAGCAAAAGAGTTTTAAAGGAGATTAAATCTAGCTGTAAAGGAAGCTTCTTTGTGAATACAGCTTGAGAAAAGTTCATAAGCTTTAGTCTAAGAATGCAGGTTTGCTCTGCTGTAGTCATCTGGCTTGTGGAATTAATTTCCTTTCTGACTTCTAAGAAGTCATCTGTGGAGGTGGGCACCACTCTTAGAGGTGGGTGAGATGGTGGAGGTGACAGCCTGCAGTCAGGGCAAGGCCTGCAGAAAACTGGCCTCCCGTGGTGCTGGAGGAGGAGCAGCAGTTTCCCATTGTGCTCCCTGTGAAGTGCAGAACGCTGCCATGCTGATGCAGCTGCCTTTCAGCCACCCTTGGGAGCCGAGTGCTGGTAACTGTTTAACGTTGCACATTTCCAATGAATCCAGGGCCCGTCGAGCTGCCAAGGAAGCAAAGGAAGCCCCTGCCCAACCTGCACCAGAAAAAGTCAAAGTGGAAGTGAAGAAGTTTGTGAAAATTGGACGGCCGGGTTACAAAGGTTTGTCAGCAGGGCCTGTGGCAGCAGATGCCCTGTGGCTGCTGGAGCTTGCTTGAAGTGCAGAGCTGTGGGCATGAATTGTTCATCAGCTTTTTTAGCAGAGCTGTCCATAAATAAGATATGGGCTTGTCTCCTGATGTCCTTTATTGTTTGAATTGCCCATGGGATGTGTCTCTTTTGCTGACAGTCAAGTGGGAGCCATTTTAATAATAGATCAGTAGGGCTCAGTCTGTCAGCTCTCACAGTGGTCAAATGGGAGATGATGGCGTCGCTTCAGTCTCTCTTTTCCTTCTGCTGTGCTCTGCCATCTCTCACTATTGCTCACAAGTCACCCACTGGATGTATTGCTCAGTTTTTTCTCTCTGAACTCCTCGCTGTTTGATTTTGGCCTTCACTACAAGGCACGGCTGCTTTATCTCCCAGCTGTGCTCTGCAGTGCACAGTGTGTCAGTGTCTGTGCCCCACAGCAGCTGCATTTCAGCAGACACCCACAGGAACTTCGCTTGAAGACATTGTGGCATTTTATTTGATAAATGGGAAATAAAGTCCTGTCATATTTTGTTGTTTGGAGCTTCCTAGGGCAGAAGGAATATTGTGCTGACCTTTATGTCATGTACTAAGCTTTCTTCTTTTCTTTACAGTGACCAAACAGAGAGATCCAGAGACAGGCCAGCAGAGCCTTCTCTTCCAGGTAAGGTCAAATTCTTGGTTTCTGGGTTATCCAAGTAAAAGCTTGGCTAAATGAGCAGTTCTTTGCAAGACTCATGAGGTAATAATAAAATAGAAACAAAAAGGGCTTATCTTGCTACTCTGCTGCTGATGACTGTGTCAGCTAAATGGAAGAATCCATGATCGTGATTGTTGAGCTGTTTTCTTTGGCACCAGCAAGCTTTCAGTTGGGAGCTTCTCTTCTTCAGCTGTTCTTCCGTAGCTGAGGGGTTCCTCCTGCATGAGGGAGGAGTGCATAAGGGGGGGCATTGTAAATCTGCCATAATCCCCCCGCAGATCGATTACCCAGAGATTGCAGAAAGCATCATGCCTCGCCATCGGTTCATGTCGGCGTACGAGCAACGGATTGAGCCCCCTGATCGGCGCTGGCAGTACCTCCTGATGGCAGCAGAGCCCTACGAAACCATCGCCTTCAAGGTAACGTTTGGGGCTGACTGATGACAGAGAGAGCTCCCATATTTTCCAGGACATTGGTTCCCAGCGATGGCCGTCACAGACTTGCTCTGTTCTAGCCTTTTTTGGGGTTAATGGCCTGGAAAGGAAGGTCAGGAAGACGTGGCTGGAAGTTGTTAAACTCTGCTGAGAATTACTGGAGGACTCTGGCATGAAAACCAGGCTCTGCGTTGAGCTTTGGGAGCCGTTGAATTCTCAGTGTCTGGCGCAGAAAGGATCCTCCTGGGCTCTGCTCTCAGCCTTTGTGCAGATGTTGAGAGGGGTTTTTTCTGCCTGTCCTTGACCGATAGGGAAGTAACTCAATTCTTTGCTGCCCCCACCTCTATCTAATAACATCCGAGACGAGCGCATCTCACAAAGGCCTGGAATAACTGCTTATCTGGCGGGCTGTGGTGCTAGAAAGGGCCACGGAGCTCATCTGGTGCTGCTAATAATAGCTCCCTGTTCTTCTTTGTTGCAGGTGCCAAGCAGAGAAATCGACAAAGCGGAGGGAAAGTTTTGGACCCACTGGAACAGGGAAACCAAACAGGTAGCTGGAGCGTGGCAGCATCTTAAGGGTTGAAGGGGGAGGGGGGGAGGGCAGAGCCTGGGGGAAAAGGCAGTGGAGTCGCATCCATTTGGGCTTTGGCGCTAAAGTCGCTGACGTGTGATGGCACAAAGTTGTCCTGAGAGCTGATGGTTTCCTTCTCTTCGCTCTTCTCCCTCTCCCCAGTTCTTCCTTCAATTCCACTTCAAAATGGAGAAGCCCCCAGCTCCCCCCAACCTTCCTCCTGGCCCTCCGACCGTGAAGCGGCCTCCTCCACCTCCGCTGATGAACGGATTGCCCCCCAGGCCCCCTCTGCCAGACTCGATGCCTCCACCTCCTCCGGGAGGGATGACTTTGCCCCCCATGCCACCCTCTGGACCAGTGCCGCCTCCTCCAGTGCCACCTCAGCTGCCACCGGCGCCCGGCGTCCCTCCCCCTGCTCCTCTGCCACCCATGATGAGACCCCCCCTCCCCACGGAGGGGCCGGGCACTATTCCCCCTCCGCCTCCCTCCAACTGAAGCCTCTCCATCCCACCGGACTCATCTGGCTCATAGCTTTTTATATGCAGGTCACAACTGATTGGGGTAAAATAGTCTTGTTTTGTATGCCAGTGATTTTGACTAGATCCTGTAGATCCATTAAAAGGTTTTCACTTTTGCTTTCTCTCTTTCTTCCCTTGTAATTGGTTGAAATCTTGTTGCGTGGTCGCTTTATTTTGTCCTTCAGCATGTCAAGCATTCCCCACCTGGTTATGTTAGCAAAATGATCCAAAGAGGACACAGAAGATAGGAGCTCCCCTGACGCCTCAGTCAGCTGCCAGAGCTGCGTTTCCCCATCCTGACCTCACATGTATCCCATAATGACCAATGAATCAGTTGCTATTCAGCTAAAGTCCTTTAACCAAGTTGGCTGGCCGTGGGCACGCAGAAGGGACTCGTGTTTTTGGCAGAATGATGGGGAGCACAGTGCCCTACGTGTGCAGTTCTCTGTCTTCCTGCTCGATTGCATTCACAGTCAGAGCCTCCCTCGTGCTGCGCTCACAAACCTTGGTTTTCCTCCCAGCACTGAGCTCCGTACAGCAGCTCGGATGGCAGCCAAGCACAGAAATCTGCTTTCTCTTTGAAGGGAATCACTTCATGCCGCTTCTCAAGAGCCCTTGAAAAGCACGGGGTGAGCTTTCAGTGGCAGCACAGAAAAAAAAATCCTCCCTCCCTGCTGCTCTCTGGGCTGTTGATGCCCAACATGGGGCCTCCGTGCCTGAAACAACTGGGCTGAGCCTCCTGCATGCAGGCCGTGTTTGGGAGCCCTTTGGGTCTGTGTGCTGGGGCTGTATGCTGAGCTTCACCCTGCACGAGTCCTGGGAACACAGAACAAGGCTCTGCTCGTGCTTGGGGGCCTTGCATGCGTACATTGGCACCTGTTAGGTGCTGTTCTGCACGCTTTGTGAGGCTGGAGGCGTGCACAGCCTCTGTGCTCTGAGGGGGAGGCGCCCAGTGGAGGGAGCTTCGGGCATTTCCTTTTCCCAAATGTCTCCCCCTTATCTTCACCCTCTCCCCCAGGTGTGCACAGCCTGCTCCTCCCAGTGTTGCTGCTGATGGGGATGGTGTGCGCCAATCCCTGCGAAACCTCCGGCCCCGATTCCACCCTCCTCTCAAAACAACTCAAGGACACGCATCCCTACAACCAAAGGGAAACAGCTTTACAGTTTTGTTATTATTATTATTTTTTTTTCTCTTCTTTCTTTTCTTCAGTTTCCAATACTGGATGCTAAACCCAAAAATAGAACAGAAAAGTTCCTCTGACCCGGCCCTCCCTCCTTTGCAGCGGGGCAGCAGCCGTGTTTCGCAGGGGAGGTGTGTTGTGCCTTGGCCACTCAAGGCCACTGCTTTTAAAAGGGAGCCGTGGGTCCTGCTGCACACAGAGGTGCATCGGGCGGCTCGGCGGCTGCTCTGGGTGCAGTGGAACAAGGAGGATGAAGGCGATTCTCGGGGTGCTGCTTCCATACCTGGTGCTGCTGCTGCTCCGCTCCGCAGCTCTGCCGAGAAAAGGGAGCCATGGAGCAGAAGCTGTGCTGGGGCAGAGCCTCTCAGAGGAGGTGGAACTTGGAGCAAAGAAGGAAAATGTGAGCAGAGCGCGACCCGGCTCGGCGGTGAGACTGAAGATGGCTGCGGCTTCTCGCCTCCTCCCTGAGTCTGCAGCAAGCTGCACACAGGCCGACGGCTCCAGCTTGCAGCCCTGGCCCCTGGGGGGGCTGGAGGGCCCCGTGTGCCGCCTGAAGATGGACCGCAGTGAGGTCCACCCATCCCACGTCGAGGTGGTGGGGGTCCTCACCCGCTACGAAAGCACCTTCATCAAGGTGCTGCGCGCCGGCTGGAAGCACTGCAGCCCCGAGACCTTTGGGCTGTGCCCGGGTGGAGATGCACAAAGTGTGCTCCGAGCGCTGCAGCAGCTCCAGGAGCACCTGGCAGGGCCGGGGACGGGGCTGCAGAGATTCCTTGTCCTGCATCTGGAGGAAGGTAGGAGCTGGAGGGTCGTGGTGTGGGGAAGGCCAGTGCTATCGATGGGCCTGAGATGGAGGTGTGGGTGAAGAGTTGGATTTGCAGGTTGGGTTTGCTTTAAGATAAAGCTGTCCAATAGATCCTCTCCTCATGTATGTGTGTCAGAAGCTTTCATAGCACTGAGAGCCTGCGTGCAATGAACAACCAGCGCCGCAAAATCAGCCGGTTCTGCACTGCTCAGTTTGGTTCTGGAGCAGCAGCATTTCTCCCTTACTGTCCCAGTCATTGAAGTTTCATTCTATTCTATCCAACTGGGAAAAAAAACAACAGTGGTGCTCGGGGATTCCCCACCAAATGGACCGTGCTGCCCTCCATCACCTGAAGCACTCATAGTTTGCCACTGCTCTGAGTGATGTGAGGAGCAGTGCTCAGCCCCTGAGCGCCTTCCTCTCCCTTTGCACTGTTACGGCTGCATGCTTCACCCACCCTGTTCTCTCTTTGCAGTGAAATGGGAAGCACAGGCCAGGCTCTGGTTCAGGCTGCCGTTCCATGTGGAGGTGGGGCAGGTGCTGGGAGAGCTGCAGGTCGCTCTGCTGCTGTTCTACCCGGGCAGCCCCACAGGGAGAGGGGCTGAGGGCCGCCAGGAGCTGCTGGTGGAGGGCATGGGGCTGACACAGGAGCAGGTGGGTGACCTTGGGAGGCAGGGGGAGAGAGGGGACCTTGGCTCTGCTTGCCCAGCAGCTTCCCATCTCCTTCCCTCCCCATCCCCTTCCAGCACTTATCCCATCCTATTCCTTTCCAGCATCTTTCCCATTTCCTTCTAGAGGTTTGCTCATCCCCTTCCCTTTCCTTCCCTTCCCTTCCCTTCCCTTCCCTTCCCTTCCCTTCCCTTCCCTCCCCTCCCTTCCCTTTCCCTTCCCTCCCCACCCCCTCCCAAAGGTCTCTCTATCCCATCCTCTCCCTTTGTCTTCCCCACCCCATCCCAGTACTTTTCCCACACCCTCTCTCCCACTGGGGCAGTCCGGGCAGAGCAGTTCCTGAAGATGGTGCTGTTACCCTGTCCCCAAGCTGCTGCCAGGGACAAAGGAACAACACCGAGGGGTGCTCAGCCCAAACTGGAGGTGCTCATCCCATGCTCTGGGGGGGCACAGCTGCCCCCATGCCCTGCTCCCTTCCCTCCCTGTTCTCCCCAGCCTGAGACCAGTTCGAGAGCCTCCTAACTCCATACCTTGGGCTGGATCAGTGCCTGGGTGCTTGGGAAACAGGGACTGGTCTGTAGAGGGGTCTTGCTGACCCCCGTGATGCCTCCTGCGGGATCTCAGGGGCTCTTGTGCCTTTTGCTCCCCACAGAGCCTTTGCTTCACTAGGGATACCCAGTACCTGCTCCTCAGAGCCTCGGTGGCTGCTGTGACCAGCAGCAGCAAGGAGCTGAGCTTCCAGGTGTCCCTGACCATCAGGCAACGCGGGGATGGAGGTAGGTTTGGGGACAGCCCACGGGAACAGTGGTGCTGATGGCTGAGTGCTGGGGACCTGGCAGTGATGAGGGACTGGGGGGGTCCTGCAGCACTGTCCCCACTGTGTCCCCATCTCCAGGTGCCCCTCTGTCCCTCATGGAGACCCAGCAGCTCCTCTTTGGCTCCGATGAGAAGTGTTTCACCAGGATGACGCCGGTGCTGCTCCTGCTGGCTGGGTCAACACCTGAGAATGATGCTGCAGCTCCTTCCTCCTATCTCTCTGCCAGTGGGATGGTGGATGTGGCTCCCTACCCACAGCTCAGGTCTGTGCGTGGAAAACCATGAGGGGAAAGGGGAAAAGGGCACTGTAGTCCCCCTTGTCCCGTCCCTTGGACCCTGGTTGGGAAGATGCATGGCACACCAAGGTGGTTTGGAGTGCTGTGCCCCAGTCCTTTACACCACTGCGTTCTGTGTTCTCCCCACAGCCCACCCCATCCTGGCACCGCAGGGCTGCCACCCTCCACCACTGCCATCCCAGCCAACACCACATCCCCAACGGCAGGGGACAGCGGGCAGTTCCTGGGTGTGCTGACCCTCTTCATCCGCCGGGTGCTGAGCCCCCGCAGCGAGCCGCCCACCCAGCCCAGCTCCCAGCACTGGTTGGACTTCCAGATGATGGAGACGCTCCCGCACCAACTGCTCAACCTGTCGGAGACGGCCGCCCTGGAGCGCCTGGTGCAGTCAGAGGAGCCCTCGGTGCTGCTTTTCCCCCAGGAAGGCGGCGTGGGGCTGGAGCAGCATTTTGGGGACTGGCAGCCCGAGGGGACGGTGCTGCAGCTGCTGATGGGCAAACTGCAGGCTGTGATCCATGAGCTGAGGGACATCCCGGAATTCCAAGCCAACACAGGGCTCTTCCAGCACCTCCTGAGCTTCTGCTACCAACCTGCAGGGCCGGCTGCGGGCGGGCAGCCCCCAGGTTCGGGGAAGCTGCACGCATTGCTGCTGCTGAAGGCGCTGCAAACGGTGCGGGCGCGTTGGCAGGAGAGGAGGAAAGTCCTGCGGCAAAACCGCAGCGCGCGGCACCAGGCGCACTGCCGGCTGCAGGAGCTGACCATCGACCTGCGCGACCGCAACTTCATCGTCATGCCCACCGTCTACGCGGCCAACAACTGCGAGGGGCCCTGCAAGCTGCCCCTCTCCACCCGCGTGCCCGGCTACCACTCGCACACCGTGCTGCTGCTGGGCATGCAGGAGCGGGGCTCGCCGCTGCAGCGCGCTCCATGCTGCGTGCCCGTCCGTTACTCGGACCAGCTCATCATCAGCGTCTCGGCCGACGGGTTGGAGGTGCGCAAGTTCCCCAACATGGTGGCGGAGGAGTGCGGCTGTCGGTAGAGGTTCCCACCTGCAGCCCTCGTGCGGTGCTCCTGGCTGGGATGGGAGCATCCCTCCGAGCGCCTCTTCCTCCTGGTTTGCCTCCTAGTGTTGCTCTGGTTCTGTTTTTGTTCTGTGGGGTTGTGCTGCCCTACAGTGACCCATGGCTGCGCCCATCCCTGAGCCCTTGGGGGCAAAACCCCCGGTTCCACTCTGCTGTTCCATGGGGTCCCGTCCCCACACTTGGCCATGGCAATGGCTGCGGTGCTGGGCTTGCTGCTGGGTGCTGCTGTGCTGCTCCACGCTGTCACCGCTCCCCAGAGCACGGCAGATCCCATGACATGTCTTAACATTAATAGTGTTAATGACATCAGCAGACAGAGCCCGGCTGCCCTGTGCCAGCTCCCAGCTGAGCTCCATGGAACCCCACCACCAGGCTGAGCCCCTGTGACAGGGGCACAGCCCCCCACCCCCTCTGTCTTTGCTGTGCGTTCTCTCTTCACAACACACAAACGTATCCAGAAACATGGTATATATATATATATATTTTAAGACATTTAATACCTTCTTAAAAATGAACATCGGTTTGTTTTAACCACTACTGGTTTAGCGAATACTGAAACCCGCTGCAGTCGGAGTCTCCTGCAGTTGCTGCAGCACTGTGTGGTGATGCTCGTGTGCTTTCTCCCTAAAAGCAGCTCTGCGGGGCAGGACCTGAGCTCTGGTTCTGAAGCTTTGGGCCCCCTGCACTGGGGCCACGTGTCCACGCTCCGAGGGCAGCCTGGCTTCCTTCACCCAGAATGCACTTCTCTCTTTGATTTGTTTTTTCAATAAAATCATTCACTGAATTAAAGAGCTACCAGGGCTGCAGACCCCTGTGTTTGCCAGGAGTGCATCCTTGCTCCTTAGGTGTCAGCATGGGAGACAATGAGCTGCTGCTGCAGCTGGGGATGGAGGGTGGCACGAAGCCCAGGGGGAGCAGAGCTCATTTCCATGCTCCCTATGGGCTGCCTTCATCCTGGGGAGTCCTAGAGTCCCCACAGAGGCTCATGCTGGGCTGGGTGGCCAATGTCCCCACAGGCATGGCAGGACCCCAACGTCCCCGTTGGCAAAGCAGAACGCAGTGTCACCATGGGAACAGCAGGATCAGTCACTCGTGGGCACAGATGAATCCCATCATCAGAGCAGGACCCCAGTGTCTCAATGGGCACAGCAGACCCCAGTGTCCCCATCAGCACAGCAGTGCCCCTTTGTCCCCATGGGCACAGCAGATCCCAGTGTCCCCATCAGCAGAGCAGGACCCCAATGTCTCCATTGGCACAGCAGGTCCCAATGTCCCATGGGTACAGCAGGACCCCAGTGTCCCCACTTTGCTTGCAGCCACCCTGGCTATGGGGACAAAGGCTGAAGGCGTGGTGGCAGCAGGGGGGTCCAGCAGACAGATGGTGGCCGTGTATCCGTGGGGCCGGGCCCAGTCGGTCCCTCGCAGCCTTCAGTCACGCCGCCGGCCCTCTCGCGCCCTGTCCCTCCCCGATGGCTCCCCGGCCCTCCTGCCCCGCTGCTCGCCCCGTGGCAGCCCCCAGTTCCTCCGGCTGCTCTCCTGCCGCTCGGCTCTGCCCGCTCTGCCCTTGCTTCCATCCCTGCGCTGCTCATCCTTCTCCCGCCGGCTCTCCTTCCCCTCACGGCGTCTCCTCTTGTGTTGCTGCTGCTCGGGCTCTCTGTGCGCCCGGGGGGCTCTGGGGGGCTTCTCCTCAGGACTCCTGTCCTTGGGACGCGGCTCCCGACGGCTGCTCCTCTCAGCTGGGGCTGCGCGGCCCTCCTTGGGTCTCTCCTCCTTCTTTGGGCCACGCGGTCTCTCCTCCTTCTTCTCTTCCTTCTCCTCTTCCTCCTTCTCCTCCTCCTCCTTCTCCTCCTCCTTCTTTTCCTTCTTCTCTTCTTTCTTTTCTTCCTTCTTCTCCTCCTTCTTTTCTTTCTTCTCTTCCTTCTCCTCCTTCTTCTCTTCCTCCTTCTCCTCCTTTCTCTCCTCCTTCTCTGGGCCTCGGGTTTTCTCCTCCTTCTCCGGACCTCGGGTCTTCTCCTCTTTCTTCTCTGGGCCCCGTGGTTTCTCCTGGACCTTCCTCAGCTCCACTTTGGCTGTTGGCTCCTGAGGTTTCTCTGTGGGCTCTTCCTCCTCTTCTCCAGGCTCTTCCTCATGTCCTGGCTCCGAGCGGCCAAACCACTTCTTGAAGATCCAGGGCTCGGCCTGGGAGATAGCGGTGTCACACACTTCATGCCCTCTCCATCCCTCCCATGGAGGACCACAGAGCCATTCCGGTTGGAAAAGACCTCTCAGATCCCCAAACCTGACCCCTGCCTACACCCACCATGCCCACTGACCATGACCCCAAGTGCCACATCTCCATGGTTCTTTAACACCTCCAGGGCCCATGATCTCCTCTGCACCAGAGGATGCTGTCCCCCCACCTTCAGCCCCATACCAGGTTGCTGTCTGCTTCGTCATCATCGTCACCGTCATCGTCACCATCGTCATCCTCCGGTATGCTGCTCTCAGGCGGGACGGGCTGTGGAGCCACCACCTCTGGGACCTCCTCCTTGGGGATAATGACCTCTGGGGATGGAGAGCAATGAGCCACAACCCAAGCCCTACCCTACCCCTAACCCTAAAACCCCAGCAGCCCCTTGTGGAACCCACCCAGCTCTGAACTCACCATGGATGGGAGCTGCTGGGGGCTCTTGCTTGCCACTGCTGACACCGTCCCTGGGGCATGGTGGAGCTGGAAGAGAAGAGGGGAAAGAGGGCAGGGGGTGGAGGTGGCAATGTTGAGGTGCAGCCGTCCTGGCAGCACAGGGACAGCGCTCACCTTGGAGCACCTGGAAGCTGACGCTGAGCAGGGCGACGATGGAGGCCACCAGGATGCACTTGTTGAGGGTGAGCCCTTCCCAGATGAGTGGCTCCTCCGTGGGGTCCAGGCTGTGGGGCTCCACTTTTGCTTTCACAGGAAGGCTCTTGGGGACTGGGAACCCAAAGGAACTCAGAATTACCAGAGGTGGACCCTGACACCCCCTGTGCAGCCTCACAAGGGTTGCATCAAGTCCCGTGGGGTTCATAGTGCAGAAATGGGGGGTTCCATCCCCAACCCATCACCAGATGGTGCCCGTGGGCTGCCTGGGGACATGGGACAGTGGGGCAGTGTTGGGGTTGATGAGGATTTTCCATGCACTCCTACCTGCAGGCACCGTGGCGCTGCCCTTTGCTCCCACCTTCTCTGCACTTTTCTCTCGCTTCTTTTCCGTGCTGTGCGACGTCGGCTCAGGCATGCTCAGCTCAGGGACGTCCAACTGCTGCTCAGGGACACCACACCGGGTCCCCACCTCCTTTAGGCCCTGTGCAAACAGGAGCAAACGTGGGTGCATGCACAAGGTCAGGTGGGATGGGGGTCAGCTGCGTGAACCCTCCTAGAGCCAGAGCCAGAGATGCTGAATGAAGCTGGGGATGAGCGGATGGAACCAGCCCCTGTTTGCAGTCCTGGTGGCTACTAGGGCCAGGCTGGAGCTTTGCTAGCTCCTCCCTGGTGCCTGTGTCTGTATCTCTGAGCACGTTGGGATTTGATTATCTGCTAAGATGGTTTTCACCACTAGCTGGCTCCTTGCTGCAGTGTTGGGCTGCGCCTGAGCAATCCCAACCCTTGTGGGATCCGCCAGATGGGCCCCACTATGGGGACAATGCCTGGGGTCTGGGTTCGGTGCTGGCTGCCTGCTGCCCTGTGTCACAGTGCTGGATTGGTGCCACAAGTGAGAACTGCCACTCAGTGACAGCAACAGCTGGGCCATGAGGGCTGTGCTTCCTGCTCCCAAACTCTGCAGGAGGGACCTCTCTGCTTCCCAACCTGCAAACCTCTCCAGGGTGTGCACCTGAGGATGCCCAAACGCTGACACCAGGGCAGGATGCAGATCCCAGCCCACCACCACTACCAGCTCCTGAGGGTGGTGCACTCCATGTCAGGTGGATTGTTTTGTGCTGTTCCATGCAGGCTGGGAACAGAGCAGCCCCTGGGCCATATACCACAACCCTACACAGACGCAGGGACTATGCCCCTCATCCCCAGTTCAGGAGCTGGCCTCACCCCTTGGCTGAGTCGGCGAAGGTTTTTTCCCAGTAACCCTCTCCATGACCCTTTGTAAGCCCTGATCCCACGACAGGAGGGTCTCAACTCTTGTCCAAACCCACCAGGTTGCAAGGTGGAACCACAGGTGTCAGGGTCCCAATCCTGTCCTGCACCCAGTTTAATCACTGAAGCATCCAGTCTTCATCACAGTTGGTGCAAATGGGAACTGAGACACCACCTCCCTGTCCCGATGACGGACCCAAAGGCACCAGCACACTTACAATCTATGGCTCTCCCCACCGCTGCTCCCCGGCACATCAGCACCTGCAGAAGACAAGCAGAGCGTGGCACTCAGTAGGATGCTCACCTTCCTGGGCGAGATGAGGGGGACAGTGGCCTCTGTGCCATCACCCACATGGGGACAATCAGCCTGGTGGGCACAACATCACCCCAAAAGCACCACCCCAAGGCCGTGGGCTTCCGGGATCTGCACATCCCATCCATCATCGGGAAGAGGAATTTCTGCCCCATCTGAGCCAGATTTAGTTTATTTTTCCCTGGTGGAACAATGAATGCTGAGAAAAAAAAGCACCAATTCCCAGGCTGGAATCTAAAACACGACATTGGAACACAAATAATGATGAGCAAACTTGGTGGCTGAGAAGCAATGGCTTGAAAGATCTTGGCTTTCGACATGGCATCAAAACAAGACTTCTGGTTCTGTTTTAGTTACCTCAGTCAAGGCAAGCTGGCCTGTGCTCCCCTGAGAAGCAGAGCATCTATTGCCCAGAATTGGATTTTGGGGGTCCCTCCCCAAGCTCGTGAAGTCTTCTCCATGGTGAGGCGACGGGAGCGTGGAGGTGGTAAGCGTGGTCCCCAGGGTTCATACTGGATTATCTCTAAAGCCAGTGCCCCAGGCACGCAGCCACTGCCCAGCAGAGCATGGCAAAGACAGCCACGTGGCAGGGACAGCCGTGTGGGACAGGGACGGCCACATGGCATAGGGACATCCACACGGCAAGGATGGCCACATGGTAGGCATGACCACCAATGCCAGGGCTGCCACCACACAGCCCATTTCCAGCCCTCATCTTGCAGTGACTCCTCTAAGGGGGTAAGGCTACCTCGTGCATGAATGCTGCATCCTCTCCCACGTGCTCCGCACTCCAGGTCTTTTCAACACACACAGTTATGGCCACAGATGAAACGTGGCCCCGTTTTGCTGTTGCCTGGACTTTTCCTGAGCAAGCCCAAGTTGTGAGAGCCCGCGGTTGCTAACTCATGTCAAAGAAATGGCCAAAAATAGCCCCTTGCCCGCCCTGCCATCCCTGAGCACACTCACATGGCCACATCAGGATGGGTCCCATTGCCCTCATTGTGCCCGTGGCCAGCACGGCACCACATCCCCCTGGCCGTGTGTTGGGCTGCTGCCCACCCTGATTCAATAAAAAAGGAGAAAATCAACACAAAGCCATACCTCAGGCTGAGCACAGCCGCCTCGCCTCCAGCCTGCGGTCCAGTACAGGCAGTGTGCAGTAATGTACAGCAACAGCTGCTCCTGCACCGAGCAAAATAGCACCCAATCACCGGGGGCTGCAGCGCCCAGAGCTGCCCCCCCAGAAAAGGCAGAGTGGCACAGGGCTGACCCCAAACCTGGGGCTGTGGCTCTGCTCCCTGAGTGCATCCCAGCGGTGGGGCTGCAAGGGGATGGGGTATCCCCTTTTTGGGCAGCAGGAAAGGAAAAGCAGCTCTGCTGGTGGGGACAGCCTCAGGTAGGAGCCCGCCCTCCCAGTGTGTCCCCATTGAAGTGGCACCACGTGGCATGTGTCGTGTCCTGCCTTGAGGACACCTCTTCGGATGTTGCTCTGGAAGGGAGAAGGGCTGAGAACCCAAAGCTGCAACACGTCGTTTTGCAGCACTGACATTTGCCTTCAGCACAGGTTTGATATTTCATCCATTGCAGGATTCACAGGAGGGACAAACCAGACACCAGCACCTCTGGAGCCCCAGACAGCAGGAGCCGATCCCAAACAGAGCTCCAGGGCTCCGCAGCCAGATTGAAGCCACGCGGTCTGTTTCCTATTAACAGAATTAAAAACAACTTACAGAGCATTTTTTCCCCCTAACATCACTTCAGCTTGACGCAGCTCTGTTTTCCTGACGCCGCGATGATGGATGGCATGGGCTGGCCCCTGCCCAAGCTTGGAGGACTCCCAGGGTTTTATGCACATTGGGACAGGGAGGAAACCTGCACGGTGCCCAGCATGAAGGCTCGCCCTCCTCATCCTCTGCCTGGGGAGCTCCTATATACCCCAAAAAGGATAACTAGCATCCTCCTCCTGCATGCTGGGAGCACTCTTGGCCACGGGGCGTCAGCCCACGGTCCTGCTTTAGGACCACGCAGCAGACAGGAGCAGCCGTCTGCTTTCCAGGGCAGGGATTTCCCGGCTCTGGCAGAGGCAGGGCTGAGCACGCAGTGAACCCTACTGCAGTATAAATAACCTTCTGCCGAAGCCGAGCCCAGATGGAGGAGAGCTGTGCCGTAAACAAAGCCCTCCCCAACGCGCCAGGGCTGCGGGCGCGTGCCAAGGGTATATTTCTGTTTTATTCCCACTCCAGTAGGGTCAGGGAGTTAGCTGGCGAGGCACGCTTGCTTTATAGGGGCAAAGTGAAAGCAGAGCTGAATAACAACCCCTTCTGCTCCCAGCTGTGTTTCATGTGGGGCTCGCAGGTCTGTCAGCTTGCTGTGTTCTCCTGATGTCAAACTCATCCTCCCAGGACACGCATGCAGAGCCCAAGCAAAACTTCTTCCCACTCATCTTGGTGTGGGACCGTGGGACAGGGACTCTCCTGCACATTCAGGGCCTTCTCAGCTTGTTTCTTGCAGCATGAAAGGGACCAAGAGGTGTTTCATCCCCAGTGTTCAGTTCTAACTCAGGCAGACGGAGGAAGGAAATACCCAGAGGTAAAATCTTTCCTAATCCCTTGACTTCCCCACCAAATCCCAGCTTTTCCCTTGCCCTGAGGCTCAGAAAAGGGGTTTTGGTTGGTACCCAAGACCCAGCTTCCAGTTGTGCCGCAGCAGCCCTGTGCTTCTATAGCAACGCTCTTCCATCTTCCCAGTGGGATGTAATCTCCTTCCTCTCCATCCTTAATAACTTGTGCTTAAAAGACAGCTGCTAAGACATGAGGTTGGCCCCCCGTTATCTTCAGACTTGGGTTTAAGGGAAGTTGATGTTGTCTGTAGTCAGAACTGAAGGACCACGTGGTCTGTGAGTGCAGCCAGCGTCGTCCCCGCATCGTGCCCTCGCACAGCCATGGGGTGATGCAAACAAATGGACACCATCTTCATCAGGGAGTGCTTGAGAAGTTACAGGAAGCAAAGAGACGTTTTCTGTCTGCCAGCTGTGCCTCTCCCGTCAAATCACACTTCTCTCATCACCGATGATTTGAGATGAATCAAGGCGAGCAATCTCCTTGTCTCGGTGCCATTAATTGGAAGCCCGCAGCGTTTTGGAAGCAAGATGTTCCTGTGGCTTTGTGCCACCAGGTGTTACTGTGGGATTGGGTAATGCTTCCCGACACGGAGAGATCCAGTGAGAAATGGAGCATCCTAAGCACAAGCTGATGCCCACGGCTGGTACCAAATGGGCCCCTCTGCCCTCAGTGATCTCATATGATCCAGAGCAGCTCTGCGCTGTCTGATCGCACCCTAATCCACGTGTGACCTAAATACTCCGATTTATGAATCCCAGAGGTTTTCACTCCATTTGCCTGGCAGAAGGAGCAGCATTCAGGTCAGCTGGAACACGAGGTGCCAGATCCCATTAAATGCCACTTTTAGTCTCAGCTTCATTTGATAATTGTTCCATTATACGTTTTCTCACAGCTCAGTGCTGCTTGGGGCTAATCGTTATTCTCTTTGAAGACTCCAAGCCATCTGTAGCTCTGAGTAAAGCATGAGCAAGCAACTGCTGGGACACGACATCCCAAACAAAACATCCTTGAAGGTGCTGCTGGTGACAGGGACAGGTCCCACCAGACACCTCATCCATGCCATGGAATAAGGAACAGCACCATGTGGTGCTGGTGGGACCAGGAACTCATTTCAAGAGCAACCAGCTGTTCCCCATTTCTCCTTTCCTTTATTAGATAAGAAATTCCAAGTTAAAAGTCAGCAGAGTTCAGAAATCACATGCAAATCTCACGTGCCAGGCTGTGCTCTCCTGCCTGCTCACTGCTTGTTTCTTTGTTTCTCTGTGATAGTGGAAGAAGGCTGGAAAGGCTTGATTTCCACTTTCTTTGGCATCAGAAAGGACCATGATCATAGAACCATGGATGATTTGGGTTGGAAGGGGCCTTAAAAATCACAGAACCATATAATATGGTTGAGTTGTAAGGGATCTCAAAGATCATGGAACCACAGAATGGTTGGTTTGGGTTGGAAGGGGCCTTAAAGGTCATGGAACCACAGGCTCCATCCCACATAGCTGCCTCTGAAGGGACCTGCATGACCTCCAGCTGAGGTTGAAGTGCTGCAGTGGCTTTTATGCTGTTTTCTCCCCAGTGTAGCACAGTAACATGACTAGCAGGGCTTGCACTGACCACAAACCCTTCTCTTTTCACCCCAGAGGAGCCAATCCATCTCAGCATCCCACCTGCAGCTAGGGATAGCTTAGGTTGGGCTCCATCTCAGGAAGAAAACCCACAGCACAGAAGCCAGGAGTGGGGTTTTGGCCACGGCAGGACCTTGAGGCTCCCCACAACAGGAGATGGATGCACAGAGCCCATCCCAACCACAAGGTTCCTGGCATTGTTGCTGTGTTTGAAGCATGGCTGCCCTCGAGTGGTGCCTCAGGAGCACAAAGGATCCCTGAAGGGATGCACGTCCACACCACGGCTCAAGGATTCCATCCCTTCTGTCCCTCCTCCTGGCCCCATATGTGCGGTGGGGGAGCAGAGCCAGCTGAGGCTTCTTGCTGTGTATTTTTTTTTCCTGTTCTAGGAAAACACAAACAACAGCCTGAAGGAATTTCCTCCTCCAGCCCTGAGTCAGGCCCCAAATTGGCTGCTTGAAATCGCGAGGGTTTTTTTTTCATAGGAAGTAGTGCAGCAGCACTGGGCACAGCAGTCCCCATCTCTGAGCCCATCACGAGGCAGTGCTGGGCAGTCCTGGGGGAAGGCGGGCAGCTGGACTGGGTGTTCTTAGAAGTCTTTTCCAACCCTAATGATTCTGTGATTCTAACGATGACTTATTCTTGAGATCTGGGGATTTTAAGAGCAAAAGAGAGACAAGCAGAAGGCACTACTCTTTAATCACCTGTTTCCCTGCAGAGAGTGGGGTGAGCACCTCCCCATGCCCATCCTCAGTCTCATGTAGCACCTGATGAACCCCACGCCACCCTGAATCCGGGTGACAATGACCCCCAGCATCTTGCTGGTCCCTTCTGCCTCTGCACCTGCACAGTGCTTTGATCGATAGCCAGGTGCTGTAGGACTGCTGAGATCAGAGCAGCAGCTCTCACCATTAATGTGTGCAGCAGCCATCCCCAAATGCTCCCAAACTGCACCACTGCCACCATTGGGCTGTTTTCCATTTACCAGGACAAGAAGAAGAAGATGTGAAGGCCCGGTAGGGAATAAGCAAGAGAATGAAAGAGTCCAGTGAAACAGTGAAACAGCCCATGCCAGGACTACACCGCTCAGTTCTGTGTTTTGTGCTGAGAGGTGGATGATCTCATCGGGGAGGAATCAAAGGCAGCACAGCAGCGTGCAGGTGGATGAGCAGTGCAGCCAGGCTGGGAGGTAAGGACAAGATGGGGCAGGTTGTGGTGTGGGGCAGAGCCCGGCTCCGGCTGCAGGGCAATGCGCTGCTGCGTGGGAATTTCTTTCCATGTCACAAGGGGAGGAGAAAGGGTGAATAACTGCTCCACGGCAGCTCCAAGAAGTGAACAATTTCCCAAGAATAAAGGTTAAAATCCCAGGTGCTGCATGGAAGGGCACCCTGTGAATAGGGCTAACAAGGCAGAGCAGTGGGAAAAACGGAGCAGAGGTTTCTCATCCCTACCTCCACCACCTCCATGTGTCCCTCCCTGTTCCCCAGCACTGCCACCAGCACAGCCCTGCTGTGTCCTGCTCACCTGCACTCCCTCCTGCACCCAAGCATCCTGCTGACATTTCTGCTACCATCCAGTTCTGCTGCTCCTGGTCAGTGCTTTCTGTGGTTGTTAGAAAGAAGATGGGGAGACAGCGTGATCATCTACGCTTTGTTTCTTTACAATAAGACCAAGGCTCCCCTCTAGTAGCCCATGTGCAACAGGAGGCAGTCAGTGAGCCAGTGCTGTGCAGGGAGCTCAGAGGCACTGTGGGTACAGCTGTGCAAATGTCAGCGCAGGGCTTACAGCAGCAAAAAGGCATCCTAGGGGATTGCTGCAAACGGTGCAGAGATGATGCTAGAAAAAAAGCAGCCTGTGCATGCAGAAATCCCGCTGTGCACCTACATCTTGAAACAGCACTGGTCATCCTGTGTCAGAAAAGATACAGGAATGCAAAGAAAGAGGGCTGGCGGTGCATGGGGTGAGGAGTGAGGCCCGAGTCTGCACATCAAAACATATTTCCCATCAATCACCCCATGGAGGCTTTTCATTCTGCATGTGGTGTGACTCATGAGGAACCTGTAATGTTTAATTAGAGGGGAGAGACTGATCCTGCTGTGAAACACTTCCAGATCCCACACCAAGCTCCTCACTGACTTAATTTATGGGATGCAAACAGGACAGAAAATGGTGTAATGGGAGAAGTCGTGTAGCTTTGTCGACCTTGGGGTTCAACAGCTGTTCCAAAGAAGGGTGATTTACAGATGAAATGAGATGCAACCAGCAGTGAACCCAATGGGGAGACCCAGCCTGTGTCCTGCTCCCTGCCCTCTGCCTCCTGGCATGAAGGTCACCCCTTTATCTACCCATGAGATCCCTCTTTGGCTTCGATTACGTGTGACCCAACCCTAGATGTCAAATTTACGGCTGGTGACAAGGCCATAAATCCTGACTGGCCTCCAGTGAGGGTGATAGGGTTACTCTGTACCCCCCAGCACCCTGCAGGGGGTCCCCCCAGGGGCTCTCACTATGTGCGTGCCCCATTCTGTGCCCTTTATCACTCTGCAGTGTTATTCATCAGGAAAAAATGCCGTGGGACTTCTCTCCTTCATGCTAACTGGTCCCATGACCTCAGTTTCATGATTCTTGATTTTGGAGTGCAGTAATTTCCAATAGCAAGAAGGGAGAGGCTCTAGCTCTAGGGAAGGGAAGGCTCTAGCTAAAGCTGTAAGGAGCAAGTGCTTGCCAAATAACTGATTGGGGTCTGCACATCTCCAACCCTGGGCTCCCTACGCCACATGGGTCAGCACAGCAGGGAATGGGGAGCTAAAAGCACAGAGACTTGCTGCTGGAGGCACCTTACCCAGTCCCTAAATAGAGCAGCTCTCCTTTTACAGAGAAAAGAAGGATGCGAGGAATTCAGAGCCAAGAAGGGAGAGGAGGTCACTGCACAGCTACGCGGGTTTGGCTGCTTTAAATATCGCTCCCTGCTGTCCTGTCCAGGGCTGGGAAGAGCAGAGAAGGCAGCAAAAGCCTGAGATCTCAAGGCAAAAAAGTGAAGAAATAGAGGGGGGCAGCAGGAGAGGCTCCTTGGTTGTACACGGAGGTGCCTCTAGCTTCCCTCCCTCTGCCCTCTGTGGGTTTTGCAACAGATCTGAATTTAGGTCCTAGGGAGAAAAAGCAATAGAGTGGCTCACATGGAACCTAGAGGCACCCTGCAGGCACCCTGACACCCCAAAGCTGAACACCCGTCTGCATCCCATCCCACCTGCCTCACGACACAAAAGGTCACCCCAGCTCCCTGCACGCACGAGGAGCTCCCAAAGCAGAAGAAAACCAATTGCAAAGGCAAAAACATATGCAAAAAAAGCCCAACCCAAGACTCTTGGGTGCAAAAAGAGCTGTGGCTGCCAGGAACACCTCTGTCTGAGGAACGCTTGCAGATAAGCACCAGGTGACACCCAGCTCCGTCCCGGCTGAGCAGAGAAGAGCTTGCAGCAGCAGTGCTCCGTGCACTCTTATCTCAGAAACATCACAGGGCCACGGCATGGTTTGGGTTGGGGGGGACCTTGGAGGTATCCAGTTCCAACCCAGCACCATGGGCAGAGACATCGCAGACTGAATCAGGTTGCTCCAAGCCCTGGCCCTGAGCACTGCCAGCTTCCAGTGATTTTGCTCCATGCATGCTTGCAATGATGCTACTCTGCGCCTGCTCACAGTGAGAGCGTTCGCTGAGCACCCTGGAGGAGTGCTGCTCTTTGCACAATTGAAGGGTACTGCTCTGTGCGAGCTCACAGCGATGCTGCTCTGCGCACGCCTGCAGCTTCCTCCAAAGGCAACAGCAGCCAATGGGCGGCTCGGTGAGGGGCAGAAATGCTTTCTGCTTAGAGACAGAACAGCAAAGAGACAACTTGTGCCAGATGGGAGCGGGGCTGCATTGCTGGGGTGGGGGGGCTCCTTGTTTCCTCTTCCTCCCCCAGTGACATTTAAATGGTCGCTCCCCAAACACTTTCTGCTTGCTGCGTGTTTTCCCAGCGACACAAAGCCCAGAGCCTTTCAGAATAAATCATTTAGAGGCAAGAAAAAAAAAAAAAAAGGAACAGCTCTGACCCCGCACGTACACACACTCCCCTCCTCCTCCGACCATGGTTTGGAGCCGCTCAAGCAAGAGGAAGAGTGAGCAGGAGTAATTTTCCATGGATGCAAGGAACAATGGAGCCCCGCGTGGTTTTTGCCGTTCAGAGGTTTCCCTCCAGCACTTTCTGCTCCTCTACAGCAGCAGACAAAGGCAGTGTGCATGCACAGACCGGCCCGGCCTCGCTGCACCCTGCGGTGCGAGGTGCGGGGTGATGGCGAGGAAACTCTGCACAGCACGTAGGGGATGTCTGAGTCAGTGCTGGGCAGGAGGGGAGAGCGGTTGGGGTGGCTCTGGTGTGCCAAAGAGATGCGTTGGTTTGGGGTTGGGGCTGTGGTTGGATGGTGGGGATGCTTCAGGGGAAAGCTACGGTACTTGGTGCTGGAGCATGAGGCTGGAGAGTCGGGGTGCCGAACCAAGCAAAGCCCCACCACAATCCTTCTCTCCATTCCTACTCAGGTCTTATGGGGAGTGGCTGAGGGGATGGAGCGGGACAGTCTGGGGAAGAGGAGGCTCAAGAGACCTCATTGCTCCCTACAGCTCCTGAAAGGAGATTGTAGTGAGGGGAAGTTGGCCTCTGCTCCAGGTAACAGCAATAGGATGAGAGGGGATGACCTCATATTGCACCAGGAGAGAGTCAGGCTGGGTATGGGGAACAACTTCTCCAAAGAGCGGAGAAGAATTGGCACAAGCTGCCCAGGGAGTGGTGGGGTCACCGTCAGAACTGTGTAGATGTGGCACTGAGGGACATGGCCAGTGGGCACGGTGGGATGCGCTGGAGTTCAGGATCTAAGAGGTCTTTTCCAACCTTCATGACTCTGTGATCCCTGACTCCTTTCCATCCTCACTGCTTTCAGAGACACACTCCTAGAATTGTCCCCATCCCCAAACCCAAACCTCCATGCAAGGAGGGAGGACATCACCTTCAAGCCCTCCAATGTCTCCTGCCCAGCGCCAAGCCTACACAGAGCACGCTGCCTTGGCCAACAGCACCCAAATAAGAGCATGACCCTTTGCACCCACCTCCGTGACCTGCAGAACAGCAGGAGCAGGGCTGAGGCTGCCCTTACACATCAAGCATTGTTTTTGAGCCCCTCTTGGTGCTTTGCTCCTGCTCTGCCGTGAGCAATGCTCCCTGCACCCACCACGCCTGGAAAGCTGCCCACAGCAAGCCTGGGGGCTGCAGGGTCCACGCAGCTCTGAGCACAAAGCAAGATGAAAAGCAACCAGTTTTTACTAAAAAAATATTTTCTAAGTTCCTCATCAAAGATGGGCACATGGAACCGAGGCAGGCTCAGGCCCAGACTGGTGGGAGACCTCCGAGCCACATTTTTGTGGTGCAGAATGAGGCTTTGCCAACCTCCTTCCACCCCAACGTTGCAGAGCCGGTGCTTCAGACCTGAGCTGGTTTGCAGCCCTCTGCCAGAGCACGGAAGAAAGCTTTCAGCTGAACATCAAAGCTGAGACCCAACGAAACCTCAGCAGCCAGTTCTGAGGCTGCAGCAGCCCTTTCATACAACACAACACAACACCAAAACCCCATTATCACACTTGTAACCTCCCAGGTGCACAAACCAGGCTTTTGGTCCCTGTGTGCTTGTTCTTTTTCACCTCCCACCACAACAGGCAGCAAACGAACAGCTGGGTTTTGCCTAAGAGGTGATGGCACTTAACATGGTCATGGGTTGATGCTTTACATCTGTAGCAGCAAAGGCGTAGGGAAGCTTCCCTGATAATCATCAAAACAAGGCAAAAGGAGGCGAGTGGGACCCCAGGATCACATGGGAACAGCATATCTGGGTTTGGCTTTGAAGGTGTCCTCTGGCCCTCCACCTCTGCGTGTTGCATCCCATTGGGAAGCTGAACCCTGCACCATGGGGAAGCCTCAGTTCTCAGTGTCTCCATAAAGCCAAGCTGAGGGCTCTCAGCATCTTCCCAGATGAAAAAATTAAAGCAGAGAAACAAGCTGCCATCCCTTGGATGCTGTGTGCCTTGAGACTGTTAACTTTGCAAAATATCATAATGAGCAGCGAGCTTGGAAAGCAACAACAATGGCTTATTTGGGAAGAAAATTGAGAACAGCTTGTTTTTCCTAATCTTACAGCTTCCTCCAAACAAATGGGTCACAGCTGTTATACCTGGGGGTCATGGAAAAAAGGTCTCAGCGCCGCTATGAGAAGCGTTTGGGCTGTGGAGAGAGAGTCTCTGTATCCTCCAGTGGGTCTGAACCAACCAAATAAGCTCAATCTGCTACTTGGAGCTGATGGCTTTGGGGTGGATTCCTTTGTAGTTAAAATTCAAAGAGTTTAACGGGTGGTGATGCAAACACTCACCCTTGTTGCATCCCACTGGTGCTGCTGGACAAAGCCTGAGCTGCAGCACGGGCAGCAGCAATGTCAATCTGCATCACCATGAGAGCACTGAAAAGAGAAAACCCAATTTTGAATAAATCAACATTTGATGGCCGTCTCTGCAACATTTCATGGGAAAAAAAGCATCCTCTTACCGCAGGGAAGAGTATTTCTGAGCTCATTTCAAATCCTAAAACCACAGTACATCCACCCAACAATACCAAGCAGCAAGACATCAGGAAGCCATTGAAAGAAAAGCTGAGTGCAATATAAAAGAGAACTACACATAACCATCACTGCCAAAGAATGATCTCCCAGGAATATTTTTAAAGGCAACAAAGAGGATTATCAGTGAGGTTTGAGGCAGATAAGGACAGATAATTGAGGCTCAAGAAAACATTTTGCTTATTCCAAAGGAACTCTGAGGTCAGTAGGATGAAAAGCCCAAAATAGTGCATTTTTTCTGTAGGAACTGAGGCTGGAGGAGCTTTACCTCCACACAGTTCTTCATCCCTGCCTCAGTTTCCCCACCCAGTGATACAGGGCAGCAGATGCAGCTGGGAACACCAAGGGAATAAGAAATTGCACATGAAGAAACCCAGCGCTGCGTGACAGCAGGGCACACTGCAAGCTGCATGCAACGTATTAAGATACAGCCAGCAACCAGCCCAAAATTAGCCAGAGAAATTGACCCAAGAGAGGACTGAGACAAACAGAAGCCACAGCGTCAGGGGCTAAAACACCCCAAATCCAAATTTTGGAAATACTCCTTGCCCAGACAGTTTATTTTCTGTAACAGCTGCTCCCTTTCTTTGCATGCACTCCTGAGCAGTAGGTTTTCCAATTAGTAAAAGTCACAGTAAGCAGGAAATGAAAGAAATCGGGTGACTGGTCCAATTAGAACAGTCGTGTCAAGGCTTCCTGTTTTCCTTATGGCACCTCTTTATCTCCCAGAACCTCGGTTCTATGGGAGGTACAGCACACACAGAGCACTGTGGTGGATGCAAGGACATGTCCAGGAGCTCTCATTAATGACAAGCAGGAGGCAGTGTAAGTTAATGTGTACCTAAGGCAGCTCCATCAGTGGAAACCTGTAGGAAAACTGGAATTCTGTTGGCATAATAGAGCTACCATCACTTTCGGACTTCCAAACAGGGTGAGGACACCCTGGGCTCGATGGCACATGCCATCGTGTGTCCTCACACTTGGGGTTTGGATGTCTGAAGATGGGCTCAGCAGTCTGAAATTCATGAGCATTTTTCATGCTTTACCAGCTGTCCCCAACCTGAGCTGCTGAGCATCCCGCTGAGCTGCCCGACGGTCGGCTGCAGCTCTGGGGGAATCGCTGACCAGCTCTGCACACACAGCCCTGAGTCAATATTGGTTCAACCACAGGAGCTCATGGATTGAAAGCACGAGGCTGCGTGAAGCTCAAACAAACAGGCTGGCAGGAGCACTGCCTGTCCCCTCCTGTGTCACTGATGTCACTGAGGGGCTGTGCTGGGTGCTGGCAGTGCTCCGAGCAGCTTTTGGGGTTATACCTGAAATAAAGCTGCAAGAACTAGATGTCTACAGCTGGAAGAGAGCCCATGTTGCCAGCTCTGCTGTGCTGAGGCCGTTCTTGAGCTGTTCCCAGCTGCAGCAAAGGGGCAAAGTGATTCCCCTAGCAGCAAAAGGACGAGCGTGGCACATAACTCATTGCAGGCGAAACAACCTTCCCTGCCCTCGAGGCTTGTTCATTTTATTTATGGGAAAATATGCTCGTTAATGCTCTTATCAAAGGAACGATCTAATCGGGGGGGAAAAGTCTCCTTTGAATATTTCCATTTTAATGAGCTGTTGGGCGAAATGTTTAGGCAGGCAGAACTGACTCTGAACTCGTTTCTGACGGAGCAGATTCTGCACAGGTCTTAACTCTCATCCTGCTGTTTGTTTGGATAACATTTCCAAACCAAATTACCAGTTACAAAAGCTGAGCTGCACGCACCGTGCGCTTCCCGGTCCCTGAGGCTGACTGATCCAAGCACAACAAGAGCTGATGGAAAATAAGCAATCCTGCCCAGCTCTTGCAACACAGAGGGTGTGAAAGCAGCCCTTCCTGGAAAGAAGCACCAGAACTGCTCTGCAAGAGAAAAGGGAAGTTAAGCAAAAACAAATCCAGCGTGCAAAGCTCCAGCAACCAAAGGGGTCAGAGGAGAAAGAAAGCGCTCACAGCAGAATGCCACTCCAAAAGGCAGGGTGCATGTGGGCAGATGGGGCTTGTTGTCTCCCCTCTGTGGATCTGCAATTTGGAAGAACCAGAATTTCATCATCTCTTGTTAATGTGGGGATGGAGAGGGCAAACCCTGCGAGCTCTGTTTGGCTCAAAGGAAACGAAACAGAAAATAGATCGTGGAAGGGAAGGTGCTGCAATGTCTTGCACTATATTCTTGTGCAACGACCTCTAAACACCTCATGACCATTTGCTCATCATTGGCAGCAGCACCCGGAGAAAAAAAAATAATCCAAAAATCAAGTAATTACTCTGAAATTACAGAGCCATAAGGACAAACTGCTCAAGCAGCTTCTCTCCCTGCCATGTTGAGGTGCTGTTCCTGACAGCCGCTGTGTCCCTGGCTGCTGCTCACTGCCACATGTCCCACTCTTGCTGCAAGCTGCTCCCCTCTGCATTATTTTTACAATAATTATTATAATTGTTTACAAAGAAACTAAACTGCAGTGCTTCTAAGCCTGATCCTGGTAACCTAGAGAAGAAAACTCATCACTACCGACACTATGTTAGTTTACACCCTTAAAACAAATAATGAGATTTTAAAGCATTTTAAGTGTCTTACCTCATCTGCATTCAATCTATAATCCTCTTCATAGTGGCTGTTATGAAGTGAGAATGCAGAGTTCCTAAGTTTCTTTGGTAGGAAGTGCAGACATTTGTTGTTTAATATCTCACCCAGATGTTGGAAAATAAGTTCTTCCCTGTGCTGGTGAACACTGAGGAATCCCAGCCTCACTTTGCAGTGGCACGCAGAATTTCCTCCAGCACAAGTGGGTCTGCAGAAAAGCTGACCTTCAAATCACATCATTCTCACAGTGAAGCCGATGAAAATGATAGAGAAAGTGTTCTAATTACATGGCCCACAAAGATGAGAATAGATTCTAACACACCAAAGAGCATAGCTAGTGGGGGAGTATTTAGAACTAGGTAACTGGGAGTTACCTGTATGAATCAGAACTAAGGAGGAGATGGATAGATTTAGTGGCCCCACTTTAGAAGACTTAGGTCTTATAAAGTTTAGAAATAACACCGCCTCGTATTTAGATAAACTCATGCTCACAACCTTATAAACTTGTGCTGTACTCTGTCTCCGCACAGAGCTGACCAAGACGAATGTTTAAATTATCCTGGGACAAAAAGAGGCTGAATTACAGGGTGGAGAAGTCATCACATAGACTGATTTCTGTGAAAACACAACATGACAGACATCTCTGCGTCATATTTTGTTCTGTTTTGGTGCCTGGCTGCATCTCCAGATAACTCTTAAAGCTGTAAGAGCAATGCCTGTATTGCTGGAACAGAGAGAATGAGGGCAACCAGAACAACTGGCTTTTATTCACTGGGATGCTTGAGTTATTAAAATGTTGGTTTTTTAATTACTTTTGGGGAGATATTCAGTGCGTAATGCTATGTAAGAACTGCACATGCTTTAAAAGAAAGCTCGTGTTTTTCTTTCTGTTGCACTTCCCTACTCAGCAAATCAGAGGCAGATCAATTCCCACAGCACTGCTCAATGTCAAAAACACCTCCTATCCCACACCCAAGAGGAGCTATGACAGCGTGATGCAGCTGAGCAGAATATATATGGGGTTTTCTGCTCTGTGCCCATTACCAATCTTTTCCATTCACCTCCAATGGAGCTTTGCTGCTACTCCAGCACACGCATGTGGGTGCAGCTCATTCCTCTCACCAACAGAAAACAACACAGAAAGATTAATGCTTGAATCCTAAGGGTGTTTGGGGATCTGTACAGCTTCCTATGCACTAGCTTTGTGTCACCTAATCACAAACTCACGCAAGCCTGAAAACAGACAATGAAGAGGAAATACATTTGGTTGCTGGTCTCATCCATTTCTTGCTCGAACATCTGCTTCTATCAGCTGCCAACTTTGACCTTGACTTCACTTATTCCTGTGCTGCCACAAACTCTTCTTCCATCCTAAGACATTCGGGAAAGTAGAAATAAAGAATCATTAACTGGGGATTCTGACTACTGTCTGGCATCTCTCTTATAAAAAGAAACTGAAAAACATGCTGGAATGAGGTTAAAAAAAAAAAAAAAAAAGGCAAATTTCTGGAAAATAAAACTCTTGTTTTCCTCACCCTGAAGCTACTCAAATTCAGACTCCTGATCTGGAGTGCAGCATCATCGCCCCTCCTGTACTTTCTCTCTTAACAGATCTGGTTATTTAATAACTCAGACTGTACAGAGTATTTTCCCAGCTGACTTTACAGCCTAATTGCTATGACCTGTTTGTGTAAGACACAGAACTGGGACTCGCTGTGTGCTCTCCTCCAATGAGTTCAGCAAAGCAGTTCAGAACTGCTGCAAACCAACTGCCCCAGGCTGCCTGCTGCACCTCCAGCCCTGAGACTGTTCTGTTCCTTTGAAACGTGTCTTGGAGAAGCAGTATTTAGAGCCAGTGGAATAAAGAGGCCACTGCAAAGGACTTGGGATGAACCCATCTGGCCTCTGGGTTGAAAGCTGCTGTGCCCCAGCAGTCATGGACGCCTGCACATCAGCTGTCTGGGTTCACTGCCCAGTTATTAGATAACCTAGGGATGAGATGGGCTTGGCCAGAGATGCCAAATGGGAATGTGACTGGAGCAGCTAATTCTGCCTGCTCTGCTACAGGAGGGTAATGATGGCAAAACAGTGGTAAAAAACAGCTGGGGATGGCAACATCTCAAAGTGCCTCAGCTGCTAATCCTGAAATTCTGAGTCAGAGCCTTCTCTGTGAGGATGCATGAATCATTGTCGCTGCTAAACTGGAAGAGTCAGGCTATCTCAGCAAAATTGCAGCTGGAACTAATCTCATTCAATATTTAAAAAGAAAACAGGTTGATTGGGCTTTTTGCACACTGCAGAACACTGGTGTTATCCAGGTCACTCAGCTGTAAAATGGAATGAGGGCCCACTGAGATGACAGGTATCCAGCGAGCAAAGCTGTTTCCAGTGCCACAATAAAGCAGGGAGCAGCTGTGAAGATGAAGCCCTTTGAGATTGTGCCATTATCAGGAATTACAGTCGGATTACTACATAAATAATAAGCACCATTATTAGAAATAATGAAACCTAAAACAAAACGCTAAGGCAGCCTAATAGATCCACCCCTCCATTCAGGAAAGCCTTGCTAAAACAACACACAAAACGTGAATTGCCAAATCTTCTCTGATGCGCTTCATTTGCTCCCAATTTTCCCGAGTCGCAGCTATCCTATTGTTTCAAGTTGGTCTCTGGGTAATACATTAAATGGCAATCAGCTTCCCGTCCATAAATCAACGTGTAGAAAGCAGGATGAAAGCACTCATACCACAGTTATTCTGTATTCCGGGAGCTAAGAGCAGCTACCTGCAGCAGGAAAAGGCTTTTTCTCTTGTACTTCTTACTTGCCATGACTCCCAGAGCAGTCACTGCCTGCTGACCATGCCAGGCTTGTCATCTAAGCTGCAGGAAAAGAGACAATGGTTTCTTTGGCAATATGCTTTGTTCCATTGCAGTCAATCAGAGCAGTTTCAGAGGGCGAGGATTTCGGTTCTTGTTCAAAGTGGAACCAATGAATGCTTTACCCCCAAAAGCTCAGAGCTTTTGGATGGGAATATCTTAAAGCAAATAAGCATAAGAGACACGGTGAAAAATGTGGAAATACTCAAATGCAGCAACTTGATAGCTGAAGGGAATAAAACAGGCTTGGAATTGCCTGGGCTGAATGAAGAATTGAATACAGACATCTGGGAGGATTCATATTGGGAGATCAGAGGGATATTGGGGAGGAATGTGGGTATATCAGGGATTAATAGGGGCAGGATTTGGGTATATAAACGGTTAAGGGAAGAATCTGGGAGCATTTTGGGGGAGACTGAGGAGAGTGAAGGGAGGGTTGGGGTGACCCCAGAATTGGGGTGAAGGCACAGTTAATGGGGTGCATAGTGTTAATGGGGGAGTGTGAGGGACATGGGAGGATCTGTGTATAGGAAGGAGGAATCTGGGGGTACTGGAAGAGATGTGTGGGGAGCAGGGGAGATTTGGGGCCAAGTTTGGGACGGCTCTGAGAAAAAAACTGCTTGTAATACTTGACCCTAGCACCGACCAAACGCAGGCACAACAAACGAAATAAAAAGCTGCAGGAAAGCACTTTGGTCACCCTTTCAGGACAACCCGCCCTACCCTGGGGCGGGCGGTTATTGATTGACGGGATCGACGCACCCGCCTTCACAGCGCGCCGCTGAGGGGCGCTCGCGGCAGCCACTCCCGCTCTTTCCTCCTGCGCATGCGCCGAGCCCCGCCCTCCCGTCGCAGTTTACCTCAGCGAGGCACAGTGGGCGAACGCGAGATTCGAACCTGCGGTGCTGAGAGAAGTGCGGGCTTACGGCGCCGTGTAGAAGGCTCCCAGCCGAGCCCCGCCCACTCTCGCCTGGCGCAGCCAATCGGAACCCTCTGTGCCCCTCCTCCCCGTCCCGTCGATTTTGCGAACGCATCGCGCTGCCCACCAATAGGGAAAGAGCTTCTCGTTCCGCCTCTGCGCTCGTTTCAGCCAATGGAAAGCGAGGCTTTATCATGGACAGTTGATCCGTCCATTGCCAAAGAGTCATCTCCCGTCCGGGGGCGTGACCCAACCAACGGTGCGTCACCACAGGAGGGGGCGTGGCTTTCCCGAGGGTATATAAGAACCCACTGCGGCCGAGGTGCCATTTTGTGTAGCAGTGCCTGGAGAGCGGTCGGCGGGGGGCGGCGGAGGGTTTCGGGGTTCGGACCAGAGCGGCCGGATGGTGAAATCCTCCCTGCAGCGGATACTCAACAGTCACTGCTTCGCTAGAGAGAAAGAGGGGAATAAAAGCACCATCATGCCCGCTGTGCTGAGCCTCAGTACCGGACAGAGCAGGTGAGGGGTTGGGGCCTCCCTCCCCTTCCCTCAAGGCCCGCCCTGGTGCCCCCCCTCAGGGTTGGGGGGGGGGGG
>NW_024885155.1:57088-68313 GCF_019232065.1 Centrocercus urophasianus | reverse complement strand
AAATACATTTTTCTTTATTGCCTTTTTGTCGTTGTTGTCTTTTTTTGGGGTTTTTGTTGGTTTTTTTTTTTTTTCCTCCTTTTCCCCACCCGCCCCCCCTCCCTTGCCTTGTATGAGTGAGGAGGCCGCAGCACCGCCCCGCCCCCACCCGCCCCACAGCACCCCTCCCCCCCCCCCCAACCCTAGGGGGGGGGGGGGGGGGGGCAAAAGGGGGAAAAAAAAAAAAAAACCAACAAACACCACAAAAAAAGACAACAACGACAAAAAGGCAATAAAGAAAAATGTATTTATTTCGACGTCTGAAGGCTGCCCGTGTAACGCGGTTACACCCCCACGCATCGCCTCCCCCATCCCCGCCCCACGCGGCTCGGTGCCACGTTTGCTGGGGGGTGAAGGGGGGAGGGGGAGGGGGGGATGGGCGGGGGGCACCGCAGGGAAAAGGAACCGGGCCTGACGGAGATGGGAGATGCATTGCGATGCAGTGCGAGCTGTTGTCCCCTTATGTAAGCGCAGGTCTCCTGGAGAACGACGAATCGAGGGCGCTGAGCCCAAAGCAGAGCGTTATGGGAGCTGGTAGTTTAAAAGTCGAGCGGGGATTAAATAATGCCGGCAGATGTTGGGGATGCGGAGCTTTGGGCTGAGTGGTGTTAGGAGGTGGAGGCTGAGGAGCATCGCTGTGCCCTCTGTGTGGGAAGCGATGGATGCAGCTGGTTCAGGATGGAGAGCAACTCCACAACGTCACCAAAAGCTGTTTTTATCCTTTAGAATGGTGATAATGTTTGGTTTTTTTTTTCAACCGGAGTAGATGTGCCCGAGCATCACTAAAACACAGAATTGCAAGGTGTGAACAGCCTTTGTTGTATACTTGGGGGTGAAAGGTGAGGTCACAAAGGGTTAGTGCTGCCCAGGTTTGTTCAAGGGCTTATTTTGAGGCTGGTGAGGAGTACAGGGATCTGCAGTGATTCAGAAGTAAGGCTGCTATTAAAGTATTCCAGAGGTCCTAAAATAGTGGATTGAACCCTTATTTAATTGAGATTGAGCAAATTATCATTTACATTTACCTTAATAACTTTATAGCTGCCGTGCTTACTAATGCTTCCAGCATATAATATTAGACCTATAAGGCCATTCATTGCCTTTACAGTATGGATTATTCATCACAGATGTCAAGCAAGCTCGTTTAAAAAAAAAAAAAAAAGAAAGAAAAAAAAATTAAACTTGTGTGAACTGTGCAAAATGGTGGATTATTTTGTACGTGTTTATTCTGATTTGCAAATGGCTGCTGGCACTCACAGACAGGACGATTGTGAAAATTTCCCTAAGGGCCTCGATTGCTGCATCTGCTGAGATGACGCAACTCAAGAGTGAGCCTGCAGGGTGAGGGATGGTGCAGAGGGAGGGGCCAGGCACAGCTTCTGCTGTTTGTACAGTAAAGGCTTGCTCACAGTGATGCAGCCTGATGGATGGGATGGAACTCAGCGTGTGTACAAGAAATGTTCATGTCTCGATAGAACATCCTTCACCCAAAGTACCACGGCGTGGCTGAGTGATGTAAGAAGGCTCTAAAAGTCAGGAAGGCTCTTAGATTTTTCGGATATTTGGATTTGCATTGAAAGCAGAGCTTGCTTTCTGAGCTTTGCATTGTAGAAGCTCTTGAGACAGTCTCACAGATAATGCTATCTTATCTGATCTCAAGCTAAAAGCACTGATGCAAAATTCTAATGTAATTAAGGCTACATATCTTGTATGTAAGGAAAAGGATCTCTAGCTTGCTGGGCCAGTTGTGATCTCTTAGAGATCAAGATGGGGAAGAAAATGGGGTCTGTGGCATCCGTACGCAATAGTGAAATGGTTCCTTTCTTGAGATTGGGTCAAACATACAGCAAATACAGGAAATAAAAACTGAGAGTATTTTCACCCTCCAAACTAATGTTTCCATCCAGATACTCCAGTGATGCCTTTCTGGTGCTTCTGGCTCTGGACTTTAGGTGATGTTCTGTGCCTGGCCTGGATGTTCCTGTGTCTTGCTACCAACCAGGTTGCAGCAGGAGGAGTTCCCTTGATCTAGGTTTATTTAAGAAAACAAAATCAAAAAACACTGCCATCTAACGCTTATAAAACTTAGAATTTTCATGACTCTTAACGCTTGCTTCCCTCTGACTGTGATCCTTCTCTAGTTCCAGGGTTCCCTTCAATTGCTGTAGTAACCTGGGTCCGGGGCCTCGGTGGTGCTCCTGATGTCCCTCACCCACCCCTGAAGATCCCAGGTGGGCGAGGGAATAGTCAGAGGGATCACAATCTTTCAGCTAATTTATTTTATTCGGTGAGTATGAGTGTTGTTTAGCGGCTCTCTCTGGTTGGTGGGAGGGCTCTTTTGCCTTAAACCTTTCCATGGAAGTTAACCTGTCTCCAGAATGAACTGGCAGTAATGTTGCGATTCTTAATTCTGCAGGATAATCGGCTGAATGTGACAGAAGAACTAACATCTAATAACAGGACAAGAATTCTGAATGTCCAGTCAAGGCTTACAGATGCCAAACACATTAGTTGGAGAGCAGTGCTGAACAACAACAACCTCTATATTGAAATACCCAGTGGTGCTCTGCCTGAAGGGAGCAAGGACAGGTGGGTGCAATAAAATGCAACTTCAGTATAAATTGTCTTGAAGGTCTGCAACACTGTACTGTTCTTTTCCATTTCTCTAAAATTGGAAGTCTGGTTACTTGGTGGCACTCACGTAAGAGAGCATCAAATGGTTTAAGGTCATCCTCTGCCTGTTCTGTCAGCCAGAACCAACTAAAAGATCTGTGATGGCAAACTGGGCTCCTGGTAGCGATGGCTGCCTTTATCCACTGAAAACAAGCCTCATTCTCAGTCTGTCTCTGCAGTTCTCCCTTCAGAAATTTGGTGTAACGATGACTTAGATTTGTGCCCCATGTTTGAACCTTGGCTTGGTGTTTCTTGCTGGTGCCAGTCTTCAGCCCCTGACTTTCACTTCTGCTTACAACGAGCGAGGATGGTTTCACAGGGCCTTGCTCCTTACATCTGAGGGAAGTGCTTGCCTGTGTGCACTCAGTGCCCTGTGTTTGTCTCACAGTTTTGCAGTTCTTCTGGAGTTTGCTGAAGAACAGCTTCAAGTTGATCATGTGTTCATTTGTTTCCACAAGAACAGAGATGATAGAGGTAGGTGTGAACTCAGCATTAAAAGGCTGATGCAATACCTGAAGTTGGTTTTGATGGATACTTCAGCTTCTGTTACAGAATCACGTGATGAAATGTCTTCCTTTTTTTTTTCCTAGCTGCATTGCTCCGTACTTTCAGCTTTTTGGGCTTTGAGATTGTGAGACCAGGGCATCCCCTTGTCCCCAAGAGACCAGATGCTTGCTTCATGGCCTACACGTTTGAGAGAGACTCATCAGAAGAAGAATAGATTGCAATGTTTGCCTCTTAGAGCTTTCTTGTTGTCTATAAAGATGATTCTGTAGAAATTTTGTCAACATCTATTACAGTATATGTAACTTTGTATGAAACGTTGTGACCAACTGCTCTGGTGGTGAGATGTTGAAAATTTCAGACTCCACATCTTTTTCTGGATTTGTGCGCATGTTGTGGTTGTGCAAAAATAAATGCTCCCTCCAAATTAGCAGTATATTTCTTGAAGTTTAATATTGTGTTTGTGATACTGAAGTATTTGCTTTAATTCTAAATAAAAATTTATATTTTACTTTTTATTGCTGGTTTTAAGCTGTTTAAGACTTGCACTCTGAAGAGGTGCCTCTGCAACTGTCCCAGCTATTTCAGGTAGGGAAAGGCTTTGGATCACTTGTGGCTCGATGGGAACTCGAGGTGATGATCTGACAGGACTTGCAGTCCAGGAAAAGCCTGCTTTTATTGAAATAATTAGCAGATTATCCATTTCACTGGTAATTGTGATCCCCGGATCCCTGCTCTATCAATGTTTCATAGGATACTTGGGGCGTCTGCTGGTTACAGTCACAAGTGAAATGCTGAGAAGCACAGCTTGCACATGCCATGAGGTTCAGGTGTCTCAGAGTATCAAATGCACACTTGTAGCTCTGGAGGCTGTTAGTGCTAGCAGTGGAGTCCTGTGCTTGTGTGCACTCATGATCTAGGAAGGCTTGTGGCACTTGCTAAGCTGCTGTGACCGAATCCAGGCGGCCTCCTTAACAGGAGCTGCAGATGTGGTGAAACTGATTGGGGTTGAAGTGTGAGGAGAAGGGCTGGAGTTGAGTAATGCGTGTTTGTAGAGCCTCAGCTGTTTAATGCCTGCAGTACTCAACTGCAGGAAAAAAGTGTTTGCATTACATTAATTAATTGCTTGCATTAATTGCTAGAATTACCAATGCTGGCACTGAGGCTGTTCACTACAGAGGTAAGTCTCCAGAGGGGCTGAACTTGAAAGCATATTTCACTTTCTTTTTTTTTAGTGCTTATATCTGCAGCTTTATAGGGTTGTTTTGTACCATCTGATCCAATCAAACTGCCTATAAAATGCGTAGCAGTGAATTGCTGGGATGGTTTGTGTGTTGGGTGCAAGGTTATCTTACTGGGTTTGAAACGTTTCCTTGTTCATGCTGTGAGTTGGTGTAAATCCAAGCACGTCATTACAGAACGCGTTGTACCCCTGCCTTGATGTCTGCAGCACTTGGGCTTAGGAAAGCTCATGTGTTGGGCTGTATAAATGGATCACAGGGGTCTGCTGTGTGGGGTGACACCTGGGCAGCTGTGCTGGGCTAAACAATTCAGCAATTGCATGGGGTGCATCGAACTGCCAGCCTTCCAGCTCTGCTCAAAGCAGCAGGCAGCACATCCTGCAGTGGAAACTCCTGCTGCAGCACAAAGCGACGGAAGGTTGTGGCACTGTCTTCTCGGAGAGCCTGTTAAATTAGCGGTGTTGCTAAGGGTGAGCGTTCTTATGGTCTGTTTAATGAGCTTTGGGTGCTTACACAAACCCTTCCCACCTGCAGTGTGTGCTCCTTGCGTCCTGGTGGACCCTGTGCAGCAGCAGCTCACCCTCTTTCCCCCTGCTGAGTGCTTGCAGCCTTGTAATCCTGCTCTTCCTGTATTGTTTTTTGGGAGAGCTGTGAACTTGCCAGCAGCAAAACAGAAGGATGAGGGAGATGGAGTGGAGGGGGAGAGGATGTTTCTGCTTTTCCCCACCAAGTTGGCAAAGGCCTGAAATTGCTAAGAGGGTTCTCTAGAGGGAATCTCTTTTCCTCCCATGTGCTGCAGCTGCGCTGCTGCTGCCTGCTTTCTGCAGGGTGTGCCAACACAGAGCCCAAGCTCTGCTCTGAGGCTGTGGTTCCCTACACACCTGCTGACCGTGGGTATTCTGAGCCACTTAGCAAAAGGGGAGAGGTTTGCTGATGGTGGTGGTCAGGTGGAAGCCAGAACTGGGGATGCAAGTGGCAGCAGTGCAGGATCCGGCCAGTCTGGGGCTGGAATGGGCATTCAGAGCAGTTTGTTTTTCTTTATTTTTTCATGGTGAAAAGCCCAAGCAGGCTGTGCTGCCAGGGCTCTTACTGCCATCTTGTAGCCATGCATGATACTACAGGACGCAGGGCAATGCCTCTATGTGGTTCTGGCCCAAAGGCTCTGACTGGGAGAATGCTGGCTTTGGGAGAGGGCTGTGTGAGTTGTGTTTGGGCAAGGAGCTTGCTTATCTCCATTTCTTCTCATCTCTGATCCAAAGGACCTGGCCGTCTTTTGTCTCACTTCCAGTGCTGCTTTGCTTTGGGAGATGTTCGGGGCAGGGATGCTCGCAGGAAAGGTCTGTGATTTCAGCTGGGTACGGCCCTGAGCCCATGGCCATGAAAATGGATGGGGATGGAGCATGCTTCCATGGTGGGCTGGAAGAAAGCAGCGCCCTGGGGAAGCAGCACACCAAGGGGACAGGGCAGGAACCTGCTGACTGGGAGCATTTTTCTCCCTGTGCACACAGCCTGCAGCAACTGCTCTGCTGTCAGCTGATAGCTGTGAGCAGATTAATAATTACTCAGTTAATAATTATACCAGCTTCCCAAGCAGGGCCTTGCATGACACCCCGCCCTCTGTGCAGGCCGGGTTGGGGTCTGAGGTGAATGACTGCATGTGCAGTGTGTCCTTGAGACGGGTCGCTTTGCACTGCCCTGGACAGGTGTGGTTATGTGGCTGTGTGCAGCACTGCTCCCAGCTGAGTCACAGCCTGAGTCAGATGGAAGCATCTTGCCCACGAGTGAGCAGTGCTTCCCAGCAAGCCCTGTTTGAGGGGAGGAGGTGCTGTGCAGCCCAGTGCTGCGTGCAATGGACTTGTGCCCCCGGTGTGCCAATCCCTCTCTGCCATCCCACGTGCTGCAGCCAGGCCTTTGGGTTGATCAAATTTCTGTCTTTCTCACGTGGACTTCTGCACATCCCATGCACCTTGAGGTATCACTATGCAATGCACGGGATGTGCTGGTTGCTGGCTCCTGGTAGGACCCCGGATGGGTCTCTTACAGACCTGCAAGCATCTCCCAGCAGCCACAAACCCACCAAGTGCTCACTGCAGCTCCAGCTCATCGCCACAGAGCAGTGAACTTCAGCTTCGTGATCCTCCCACGTTAGATCCCCAGGGTGCATAGCACTGTAAGAAAGCATAGAAAGGAGCAGAATTTAAGAGGTTCAGCTCTGGGTTTTATTGAAGCTGTGTGGCTGCTTTATTTCCTCCTCTGAATGTCATTTCTATTTGTGACTGTGCCACAAGCTGTTCCTAAAAAGGACGTGGCTGTATGATCTGTTGCTTTTCTCCTCCCATAAGTGTGTCTTTAGTGAGCAACAATGTATTGTTTCGTATTGTTATTTAAAACAATGACAGCAGCCGTGCAGGAGGAGGGATTTTTGGGAAAAGTCTGAGCTTTATTCGCTTTAACTCAGGGCAATGAGCTGCTGAGCTGCTGCTTCATCCTGTGCCTTCCATCCAGCTATCTTTGCTGAGAGGCTCTGATAAGCTGGATTCAAACCACTGAGCAAAAATCAGCTGAGGATGCAAAAACACATCTGCATCGTGGCAGCCAAGGTACTGTGCTGAGAGTTTGGTCCTTACTTGCTTAGGTCTGTTTGTGTGCTGTGTGGGAGCAGTTTCAGATTTGGAAATGAGTTTTCCTAGCCAAGACCAGCTTTAGTTGGGGAGATGAGAGCTGGAGCCTCCGTGGGCTCTTGGCTTTGAAGGGGAACCTTCTGAGTAGGTTGGTCTTTATGGCTTGTAAAGAGTCTGGGTGACTTGGTAGAGCATGTGCTCGGTGGCCTCCACAAAGAACTGGCAGCACAGCCAGTCCTCGAGGCCAGGGCTCCCTCCAGCCGCCTTCTCAGCCAACTTCAGCAGCAGCAATGCTCTCTTCATCTCCAGCCAGCTCTGGAGCAGGGCCAGCGTCTTCCTGCTCTTAGCAAAGAGCTCCTGGCGAGGCCCCCAGAGCAGGACCTGCAGGATGTGCCTGGCTTCCTTGATGGAGACCCTCTTGCATGGATCTCGGTGGAGAAGCAGCGTGGTCAAATGCTTGAGACCCGTGGAATAGATGGACAGGGAGGGGATTGCAGGAAGCTGATTTCTTCTCAGATCCAAAGCATTTTCCAGAGAGATATCCACATGCAAGATCTTATAGATCAGCATGCCTACGTTCAGCTCATCTGCCATCGGGGTGGGGAGAGCAGCAGACCCCTTGGTCCAGTCCCACTCTTGGCTGGTGGAACAAGGCCTGGTCTTATCTTTCACCTTGAAGAAGTTGCTGATGAGCAGCCTTGGAAGGGACAGCCCCACGGACCCCTCCTTGTCCCGCTGGCTGCTAGGGGGACACGGGCACTGCACCAACAACAGGTTCTCAGAGCAGATGTCACCCTGCCCCACATTCTGCACCCTGAGGTGCTCCAGCCCTGTGCACAGCTGCAGGAGCAGGAGGCACGCCAGGCGTTCATAGTGCCCAGGGCTGCTCCTATGCAGTGCACGGGAGCTCTCCACAAAGCCTGCCAGGGTCTGGTAGGGCACATCTGGGCAAAGGAGGACCTGCAGGACACGGGGAACAGCAGGGCAGCCTGGGGACAGTCCCTGCTCACCGGGGTGACCTGGGAGCACCAACGCCCCTGGGAGGCGGTCGGTGAAGCGGCTGATGATGCGCTGGATGCTGCAGTGTGATCCAAGGGAGCTCTGCATCTCCGTGCTGCAGCAGCCTGGCTTGAGGACCTGCAAGGAGAGATGGGGAAGGGGCAGATGTGCTGGGACGGAACCTGTCCTGAGCCAGGCCATCATGCAGCTCCTACCCATGTGCAGCTCCTACCCATGCACAGGGCATGGGCTCCCCTGCGCCCTTTGGTGCTTGCTGAGACAGCTTGGAGCATGAAATCAGATTGGATATGAGAAAGAAGTTTTCTACGATAAGGGTGGGGAGACACTGGCACCGGTTGTCCAGACAGGGATGTCCCATCCCTGCAGACACCCAAGGTTGAATGATAGGGCTTTGAATGCCTGATGGAGCTGTGGGTGTCCCTGTTCAGTGCAGAGGGTGAGACCAGATGGCCTTTCAGTGTCCCTTTCAACTCAAACCATTCTGTGATTCTATGAAGAAGCAGGGTATAAAGAGGGGGGTCAGCCCCAGCCAAGCTGCAAAGCTGCTGTGCTGCCTCTCACCCCACACTGTCAGGACACCCAGCCCTGCTCCACGTCTGCTCCCCCTCGAGGCTTTGTGCACCTTCCCCAGCTGTGTCATCCTTGGACCTTTGCTCCCTTGGATGTGCAAGAGCCTTCAGCACCACTTTGTTTTGCAAATGAAGAAGTGGGTGCCAAAGAGGAACCACCCAATTGCCGTCCATCCTACTCACCCACCCAGGGCTCCCTCTGCCTGCAGCCCCCTCCTGCTGTCCCAACCCCCCTTACCTTGGCTGCGAGCTCCAGCTGTTCTTTCCTAAAGGTGACCCCCACACGGTAATACCAGGCATCCCCGCTCTGGCAACATGGCTCCTGCTGCAGCACCCTGAGCGCAGCCCAGCCCTGCCCTGCCAGCTTGGCCTGCAGCCCCCCCCAGGACCCCATCAGCCCCTCCATGGCGTGGGCACAGAGCCGGGCCAGGCCAGCAGTGTGGCAGCCCACCATGGCCTCACACAGCCCTGTCCGGTCCTCCAGACCTTGTAGGATCGGGCCCAGCACCGCGTCCCCTGTCCCAAATGTCAGATCAGCCAGGTTGGGCATCAGAACAACCCCCCGGGTGTCCCCCAGGCTCTGTGATTTGATCAGGGGCTTTCTGGGTGCCACGTCCTTGTGTTGAGGACAAGGGCTGCCGAGTCGTGGCGGGGGGTCTCGGTGGTAGGGCTGCCATGTGCCTGGCTCAGGGAGGGACTCAGCTCGCTGCAGCCGCTTTTGGGGCAAGGGGGGAGGCAGGGGGTCATGGCTGGGCTGCGGGGGGGCTCTCCTGGCTCCATCCCCTCGGCTGGCCTTGGTGGGGACGAGGTGGGCACGCAGCTCTCCTGTGGAGAGAGAAATTATTCACCCCATGTTATTCCCCTCAGAGACACACACAAAACCCAGTGCTGAGCACCCCTCCACCCCTCTGGCTGGATGCCGGGCTGTCACTCACCCACGTTGCTGTAGATGAGGGCTGAGGTGGGAGTCTGAGGTGGGTGCTCCTCCAGGGTGTCCAACACGGGGGCGTTTGCTATAGAGCCCCCCAGGTCCAGGCTGGCACAGCGGGCGCGTGCCATGGCCCTGCACAGAGCTGAGAGTCAGCACACGGCCCCCCAAGGGCTTCCGCTGTCGGCTCCAGAGAGTAAAGAAAAAGGGGAAGCAGTGGACAGGGAGGCCGTGTCTGCGTGCTTTTGTGAAAAGCAGGGAGTTTGGGTTCCCTGTGACTGCACGCCCTGTTCTGCTGGTGGAAGTTGATGGGGCCTTTGCATGCTGGTGGGTGTTTGCAGGATGGGGTGCACCCCTGGTCTGCCCCGCTGGTCCCTGGTTGGTGGCCCCAAGGTGGATGGGGATGGGGGGGGGGGTGGAGTGAGAGCGGGAAAACTTCCTTCCCAGCCCAAGCAGGGACTTGGGCTCTGATCTTGGATCTGGATCTGGGATCTTGGATCAGGGGGATCCAGAAGTCTGTGCACAAAGAGGGAAGCACACAAACGCTGAGCGGGGAGCAGTGAGAAGGGGCCACCCATGGGGCTGCACTTCCCCATTCTGTCCAGACTTGGTGCAAACCTGCACCTCCAAACCTGCTGCTATGAACGGTACTGAAACAACGCTGACTTTCTCAAAACCCACCGGTTTCTGCTTCCAGCATCATCAGACTTCAGCCCAGATTTGCCTCCCTACCCCCCGGGGAACGATATTGCCCTGCTGCAACCACAAGTCTCACTGCGGTGCAACACTTTGGGCTGGAGCATTCTAAGCGGGTTGCAGCCGGGAAGTGAATTTGGGGAGATGTTTGCAGAGCAGTTTGTTACCTCCAAGCTTTTCCTGGCAGCGGTGGGGGCTTGCAGGGCTCCGTTTCCATCTCCTGGCACTGCTGGGGGCTCTGTGAACACTCCCAAACCCCATCCTGTGCTCCCCCCGTGCTGGCCATGGCCTCTACGTGCAGGAAGAGATGCTTTCAAAACACATTCACCAATGTCACGGTGAGCTTAAAGGAAGCTTGAGGCTCAGCGTTGCTCCCCACGCCACCCCGGGGTGCTCCAGGGGCACCGATTGCACTCAGCAGTGCACGCTGACTGCTGCAGGTTGTTGCAATGGGTTTGCTTCACCCCTGCTGCTGCTCAGATATACTTCATGCTCCTCCTCCTGGGTGCTGGCTGGATGGCAGGGGGGGATGCTGCTGGAAATCCTTCTGAAAGCACCCTGAATTCCCTGCTCTCAGCAACACAACATCAGATGTATCAGGGAGATGGAGTTTTTTGTTTTCTACGGCATTTTTTTTTTTTGGGTCTGGGTTTTCCCGCAGCCATTGCATATCAGGAAATCCCTTCCCTCCCCCTTTGTCCTCAGGGCTGTATTAACACTCTAAAACATCAGATTTGAGCTGTTTTGTGGCCCAGCTGTAGGCAAATCTCTGGAATTTCACCTGGGAGCATCGAGGCTGCAGGGTGAGCAGATGTGGGTTTGCAGAGAGGAAAGGTAACAGGTTTTGTGTTAGAAAAAGGGAAGGGAAAGGGGAAGGGGAAGGAGAGGGGAAAGGGAAAGAGGAAAGAAAGGGAAGGTAAAGTAAGGTATGGGAAGG
>NW_024885155.1:55394-56988 GCF_019232065.1 Centrocercus urophasianus | reverse complement strand
GGGAAGGGAAGGGAAGGGAAGGGAAGGGAAGGGAAGGGAAGGGAAGGGAAGGGAAGGGAAGGGAAGGGAAGGGAAGGGAAGGGAAGGGAAGGGAAGGGAAGGGAAGGGAAGGGAAGGGAAGGGAAGGGAAGGGAAGGGAAGGGAAGGGGCAAACCTCTGGAAGGAAATGAGAAAGATGGTGGAAAGGAATAGGATGGGATAAGTGCTGGAAGGGGAAGGGAGGGAAGGAGATGGGAAGCTGCTGGGCAAGCAGAGCCAATTTTGTTCTCCTGCCCTGGCCAGCTGCAGAGCCAAAGGACAGTTTCCAAACAGGGCCACCACTGTGCTGGATGCACCCCAGGAGCATCCTCAAATCCCTGCTGGGTACGGTGGTTTTGGGGCGCAGGGGGAGGAGGCTGGGAGCCACTTAGAGCCCTTTCCTCCAGCAGATGGAGGCATTGCTCTGCTTCACCACCCACAGTGCCGTCCCCAGTCCCATACTGGGAGAGCCAGGACTGTGGGGTGGCACAAGCCTGGGATCAGGGTGACGCTGTGTTTCAGGATGCTCAGCAGCCCCACTGCTGGGGACACAAAGGCAGGTCGTCCCCAACCAGCTGAGCAAGGGACACTGGGGACATCCAAGCGCCTCATGGGGAAAGCGATGGCAGCTTGGAGAGGGCCTGTGTGATGCCAGGTTGTCCCCTGGGGTAAGTGGGACAGGCAAGGGGACTTTCTCAAGGACAACCCTCAGAAGTTGAAATTCCCCCCAGCCCTTCTGGTGCTGCTGCCTTCAGCCCCTTTGCCCCACCGCAGTGCCCATCTGTGCCTGAGTTTCCCCCCACAAGCTGCACACAGATCCCCACGGCTTGGATTCCAGCTTTGTTAGAGGGGTCTGGCTGAAACAAAATCCTAAAAAATTACACTGCCACGACATGCAGCTATTTCCAGTGTCTGGGACTGCAAGCTGAGCCTGAGATGGTGCAGCAAAAGGAAGGGATCTGTGGGGGCACTGAGGATGGAGAAAACGTGTGTGTGTGTGTGTGTGTGTGTGTGCACCTTGCTGTGCATGAATCCCTGTAATCCCCTCCAACCCCAGCTCCATGCAAGCAGGAGGGTGGCTGCAAGGCTTTGCACCTGTCAGCTTCGGGGCATACTTACAAATACTCCCTTAATAATTAATAACAGATTAATAGCAGTGGCAGCTTGTTAACACATGCGCATTAATCATTTATTAGTTATTAATATGCACTTCGGTCCCCTCTGAAAGTTGTTTTAACATCGTTTATTACGGGGTTCACAGGGCTGGCAGTGGTGCTCAGTGGCAAAGCCCAAATCCTCCACTCCTGACCACACCGGGGCCCTCACCCCCTGCATGGTAATCCCACCCCAATGCCCTGGGCTCTGTGTTTGCCCCTAATTGAGCTCTGGGTGTTGCCCAAGCCCTTCTGCTGGAGGCCATGGCATGGATCCTGTGCACGGTGCACAAGTGGCTGTCCTGTACTGGAGGCACATGGGGAAGAAAAGGAAAAAAAAACCAACAAAAACAAACCCAAACAAAACCACTAAAAACCCCAAACAAATCACAAAAATCCTGATTTTTTTTTTCTGCCCTCTC
>NW_024885155.1:12147-55294 GCF_019232065.1 Centrocercus urophasianus | reverse complement strand
TTCACATGCTCATCACCTATAAAACTGTGCAGGTCCGCACTGCCCAAACCTTCTTTTGCACATGGCAGGTTCCTGGCTGCAAGGATTTGTGCTCAAACCCTTCCCACCCCCCAGGTAAAAATCAACCCCAAGTGGGGTGATATGGGGGGCATGGAGGCACCTGGCATGCAATGGGACCCATGGAAGGATGACAGTGTGAGATGGATGTCCCCATCACAATTCCAAAACATGGGCAGGGAAAAGTGTGGGAGCAGCCTGGGGGGTTTGTGCCCAAAACACAGCCCCAAATGCCTGGGGATGCCATTAATTCCAGCAGGAGTCTTGGTGATCTTGGGTGTGTTCCCAAGGAGAAGGGACACCCAGTGGGATGTGCCCACCAGAATGGGGATGGTTCCTTTTCTCAGCCCAAAATCACGTCCCGAGGCCAGAGGTGAAAGAACCAACAGGACAAGGATCACAACGCTGGGGACTGTCCCCATAGCAGCGAGTGCCCACCACTGAGAGATGTGGGATCTGAGGATGAGGAAAAAGGGCGAGAGGAAGAAGTGGGACCACGGGGGCTCCCCATGTTGAAAACAGGAGCTGCTGGAGGATGGCTGCAATGGCAAATGGGGAAATGAGCAGTAGAGGAACCTGCATGGGTGCTGTGCATGTACCCATGCTTTGCACGTGTGCACACACAGCCAGGACCTTCCTGCCCCTTCCAGCTGCAGCAGCACCATCCGGGACCTTTTCTCTGGGGTTGCTTCTCCCACTGGTTCCTCAGCTCCAACTCCTTTTTTTCTTCTCTCCTGTCTTTTTTTTTTGTTTTGGCCTTCTCCATGCAGGATGAGGCAGCTCCTTCTGTCCTGCAGCCTTCAAGTTTGCAAGCTGAAGGAAATGCCCTGCATTCACCCCAAGCTGCTTTTTGCACCCATAGCAGAACCACCCCACTGCTCCACAGCCGCCAACAGGTCAACCCCAACCCTGGCTACAGCCTTTCTGTGGGGCTGCTCCTCCAATTCTTAATGCCTGTTGCCTCATTTTTTCCATTGCTTCCTTCTCACACCCCAGCACCAACCTGCACAGGTGCGGATCATTATTGCTTGTGCAGGAGCACCCCCAGCCCACAGGGTTGAGCTGCCCTGTGCTGGAGTCACCCAGGTGAAGGTCCCACGGTGTGGCTGTGCTTTGGGGTCTGTCTGTGCCCAGGGAGGGTTTGGGGACACCCCAGTGCTGCTCCCCAGTCCTGTGTCGCACCGGAAGACTTTTCTTTTGGAAATTCATTTTAAAAAAAGTGTCAGAGGAAAAAAAAAAAAGAACAACCATAAATAACACCGAGATGGTTTTCTTAAGTCTCTTAAAAACAGAACAAAAAAAAAAAAAAGAAAAAAAAAAAAAAAAAAAAGGGAACAGGGGGAAGAAAAGTTGTTGTTTTCTGGTTGTTTGTTTGTTTGTTTGTTTTTTTCCCAGGCCAAAATGCTGCTGATCTCACTGAGAAATGCATAGTTGGTAGCAAAAACATCAGCTACATCAAGAGCTGGGATGGCCCCTGGGCCACTTGTGGGGTCACTGCGGGGCTGGGGCCAGCTGGGTCATCCAATCACAGAATCATTAAGGTCGGAAACGACCTCCAAGATCATCCAGTCCAACAGCCCTCGGTCCCTGACCGTGCTGCTGGCCCTGTCGATGCCCCAGGACATCACTGATGCCCCTGTGCCCCCTGGCCCCATTGTGCCACAGCCGTGCCTGGGGCCGGGCGCAGCCAACGGTTCTCCTTTGGAGAGGCTCAGATCATCTTCATGTTGAACTTCCTGGCTCCTCCTTGGCCCGTGGTGGTGGTGGGTCCATCCACCTTCCGGAAGGAATATTCCACCGAGAAATTGTTCTTGTGCTGCCCTCGGCCCCGGCTCCAAACGAAGAGGAGCAGGAAGCAGAAGAGGACCACGCCGAGGAAGGTGATGCAGCCCATGGCTGTGGACACCAGGATGGTCTTGAGATCAAGCGTGAACTTCAAGAAGACCTGCGTGTCGTTATGGTAGGTGTCATTGAACTCATTGAGGTACAAAGTCCGGTTGGCGTTGGAGGAGCCATCGTTCGGGTGTCCCTTGACCGTCAGAGTGGCAAAATAGGTGTCGTTGCCCCCTGCGTTGCTGGCAATGCAGATGTAGGTACCGCTGTCCTGCACTTGGGCAAAGCGGATCTCCAGGGTGCCCCCCGGCAGTACGACTGCTCGCCCCGTGCTGCGCGTGGTGATCATGCGGTGCTGAGGGGACACCCAGACGATGGAGGGCTCTGGCTCCCCGTCCGCCCGGCACAGGAAGGACACGGATTGCCCTTCGCGGGCCGTCACGTGCTGCAGCTTCCGATCCCTGATCTTGGGCTTCTGACAGGTGAAATACTCGAAGAGCACGGAGTCGGGGAAGTCACGCAAAGCGTTCCCCTGGATTTCAGGCGGTGTGGAGCACATGGGCTGCTGGCCGTCAAAGTTGAGCGTCTTCCGTCGCTGTAGGATCCAGAGGAGGCGGCAGTCGCAGGCCAAGGGATTCCTGTCCACCCGCAGCGTCTCCAGCGTGTTCACAGAGTGGAAGGTGCTCTCCTCCAGTGTGGAGAGAAAGTTGCTGGAGAGGTTGAGCAGACGGATTTGTCTCAGACCAGAGAAGGCCTGCGGCTCCACGGACACCAAGAGAGCGCCCACGATATGCAGCTCCTGGAGCCGGATGAGGTCTTTAAAGGAGCCCTTCAGCACAGTGCTAATGGGGTTGTAGGACAGGTTCAGGTAGCGGAGGTACACCAGGTTCCTCAAGGCAGCGGTGGGCACGGCTGTGATGTTGGTGTAGGTGATGGAGAGTGAGGTGAGGTTCAGGCCCTGGAAGCTGGTGGGGGAGATGTCTTCCAGCAGCGGCCAGTTGTCGATCTCCAGCTGCAGGAGGTTGTAGAGCTTCTTGAAGTTCTGCTCCTCCAGCGCAGAGATGCTGAGGTGCCGGAGCCGCAGCACCTCGAGGTTCTGGAGGTAGGAGAGTGACTCAGCCGAGATGGAGGTCAGATTGCACTTCTCAATGGTCAGTTGCTCCAGGCCGAGCAGCCCTGAGAAGGCGCGCTGGGAGATGTACACCAGGTCATTATCACCCACCTCCAGGCTCTTCAGGTTCCTCAGGTCCTGGAACATGTAGTCCAGAAGGATGACGAGTTTGTTCTCGCTGATGTCCAAGATGGTGAGGTTGGTCAGCTTGGTGAAGACCCCCGGGGGGATGAGCTTGAGCTGGTTTCCCCGAAGCCGCAGAGTCTGCAGGTTGAACAGGTTGCTGAAAGCTCCTGGCTCCACATTGGTGATGATGTTCTCGCTGAAGTCCAGCTCCTCCAGCAAGGGGTATGGGGAGAGGTCCCCCGGGTTCAGGCAGCGGATGCGGTTCTTGTTGAGCTCCAGGATCTTGGTCTCTGTGGGGATGCCCTCGGGGATGGCAGTGAGCCGCTTGCGGTGACACACCACTGATTTGAGCTGCGGGGCACACTCGCAGCGTGCAGGGCAGGCTGCCACCTGCAGTGGGCTCAGGAGGACCAGGTGGAGGACCAGGACCAGGAACCAACATGTCATGGTGTAGAGCATGGTCTTACCGACTCTCTACCATTCTCCCATACACCTGAAAAGGAAAGAGAGGGGTGTCAGCAGCGAGTTCTATTGAGATCACCAGGCTGTGAGCTACTCCTCCTTTGGAGCAGTACCCCAAACCATGGTCCATGGCCCTGAGAAGGTCCTCATCCTGCAGGAAACACCACCGACCTCTTCTTGTGGCCTGGGGACCATACTCACTGCAAACACAGGCATAGAGCAAAGGTGGGACACCACGTCCTCCTTGCTCCCTGTGGTGGCTGTGGTTGAGTCTTGCCTGATGAAACAAATCCCACTCATCCATGGCCTATCCTTCCTGCATAGGATGGAGGACACTCAGAGCTTCATGCAGGAGCCAGTCCTCCCTTCCCCGCCCTCAACAGTGGGGCTGGGGGAAGCTGCGGGCTCAGTCTTGGCATATTATGGATTACTGCTGCCACGTCTCAATCACTGCTGCCCTCCTTTTGGAGGAATTAGCACCTTGCTGCCCATTTGCCTTTTTGCTTCTTTCCCCTTCCCCAATCTCTTTTTCCTTCTTCACTCCAGATCTCCTAGAGATGTACATCCCGGCGCTGCTGCAAAGCTCATCAACCACCTTTCCTGAACCAAGCGTTGTCATTAACCTAATTAAACAACGGGGCTGCTCGGACAGAGCATTGTGGGCTGCTTCTGGAATGCTACAGGATCCAGCCTCGGGGTGCACAGGGACGTTCCCAACCCTCTTTGTGCCCACAGCATGGAGAAGGATGCTATCTCTGTGGATAATTTCCAGCCCTGATCCTATTATACAAGCCGAGCAATTCTCCAGCAGTAAACCCATTGCTCGGTGCAATTTAGGAGCCACAGGAGATTATCTTTTAAAGACTTCTTTTTACATGTCTTAATTTCACCACGCTTTCCTGTCTCTCTGAGCCAGGAGGGAAAGCATCACCATCATCCACAGGGCATTAGCATGGGGCTGTGCGGCGCAAAGTAGGGCTCTAGGGAGGGTGGGATCACAGGTCCCACTGCTTTCCCCACTTTCTGGCCATGCATTCCTATTGCCTTTGGGATCCACGAGGAGCTGGCCGTGTGCTCATGCTTCGACTTCATCCTTGTGGTCTCTGTTTCTCCTCTCCCCGACCTGGGAAGGATGCACCCAGACTCAACCTGCAGGAGAAGTCACTATGGGTTATTAATAGCTCATTACTGTCGTAGCATCACCATCTCCGGGGCTTGCCTGGCCTCTGGGGAGTGAGGCCAATTAAGACTCAACTCAAAGGCCTAGATAGAGGCTGCTCATTACGTTTAATTTGTTTTTTAAAATAACACGCCTGCTGCTCGCTGGGCTGGGGAGCAGAGCCAGGAGAACCCAGGCTGCAGCACAGCCATGGAGCAGCGATGGAGCAGCGATGGAGCAACTGAACAGTGGGGCAGAGCTGCGCAGAAGTGGCTCCTCAGCTCCCAGGTCTCTCCTTTTCTGAATAAAGACCAGAAAACAAGCCAAGCTTGACATTTCTAGGCTCCTCTGCTTTGACAACATGCAAGTACAACTACTTCAGCTGAAGCAACGTATTGTTTTATTCTTGCATCTGCTTGCAGAATGGTCCCACTGGGGCTACCCTCAGAGACTGCTGCTTGAAGCCATTTTCACCCTTGGATTGTGCTTTAGCAGCACCCACGGGACTCCCAGCCCCATGCCCAGCAGCACCCGCAGCTGCCAACTCACATCTCCCTCCGTGCAGCTCCCAGCCGCTCAGCCCCACATCTGCAGCACTGCATGGGGCTGTTGGGAACAAAATTTGGGATTTAACACTTGGTCTTGTTGAAGCTCATCCCATCGGCCTCAGCCAAGCCATCCTCCATAGGGATTGATCCTTCCCTCAGGCAGATTGACGCTCCTTCCCCAATTGGTGTCATCTGAGGGTGCACTCAGTCCCCTACTCCAGGTGGCCAAGATACTAAGCATGGCCAGCCCCGATGGCTTCACAGAATCATAGAATTACTTGGACTGGAGGGGACCCCAATGATCAAACTTCAACCCCCACTGCTGCATGCAGGGCTGCCAACCTCCATATCTAATACCAGATCAGGCTGCCCAGGACCCCTCCCAACCTGGCCTTGAGCACCCCCAGGGATGGGGCATCCTCAACCTCTCTGGGTTTCAGGAAGACGCCTGCTGGTCACAGGCTCCTGGTCCACCAGGCTGCTCCATCTGATCCAGGGTGTAGAATCAGAGCAGCTGATGCCAGGAGCACAGGAGGTGCGATGAGAGCAGAGACACAGAGACCTGGGGGTGATGTGAGGCCAGCAGCCTCCCTGCACTGCCCCGACAAGGCTCTGGCCATCAGGCAATTAGCAACGCGAGCATGAGAACAATCCAGCTGGAACAGGGCGAGCTGAGTGCAGAAAGGAAGAAAATCAATCAGCAGAGCCAATGGAGAATTACCAAACAGAGTTATTCCTAATCCCATCAGGGTCTGCTGGGAATCCAGTGCTCCCGTCTCCGTGCATCCCAACAGATTTTCTGGGTCACTTCATTTCCAGGCTCTGCTCACCACCACGTGGAAACCCCCATCCCTCGCAACGGCTGCGAGGCCCCGGAATGAAGGATTCCCAACACCAAGGAGACAGCCCCAAAGAAGGCACTGCTTATTTTTAGAGACAACCTTATGATTGTTGAGCATGTGGCCCAGGCAACACCGCGCAGGCAGCCACAGATTGGCCGCAATCTGCTCTTCTTCTTGATAGACATCACGTCTGAATTTCTATCTCTGCAAGATGCTCTCTGGAGAGAAGACATTTCGATACGACCACAAAGTACAACGTTTCCAAAAGGTCACTGCGGCGGGTGCAGGTGGTTGGTGTTCCATGAGTGTCATCATTGCTTTCCAAGGCTTCGGGTGGGGGGCAGCAGCCCTCGGTTACCATTGGGGTTTGCCCAGTGAGTTTCTGCTGTGCAAGGAGAAGTTTTAATTTGCAGAAGCCTGCATTCCTGCAACTTTGTGTGGTTATTTCCCCAAAACTTCACCGCCTGCTCATTGCAGCCTGCACAGCACACTGAGATGGATTCGCATGGAGGGGGGCTCGATGGATCTCCAAGCATGGGATCCCCAGGCTGTGCTTGCGGATGGCAACAGGAACCACCTCCCGTTGCCACCCACCTCCTGCAGGCACATCACCCAACGCAGCACCCAAGCACCCAGACCACTGTGCCACCTCATCACGGCCACCTGGGGAGGGGACCCTGTGCCTTCACTCCGAGCCAGGCAGCTTTGTGATAAATGAAGTGCGGGAGCAGGATGATTAATAACCATTTCAGAACAGCATACGCTGTAATTATCCACCTTTCAGAGAGCTGATTAATGATGCTGCTCAGGGGCATGAAGAGCCCCCACTCTCACCCTGGCTGGGTGCAGGCTCTGGGTGCTGAGGATTTTACTGCTGCTGCCCCAGGAATGCTCCAGTTTGGTCCAGCGCTTCCATCCAGCTGGATGAGGCTGTGCATTAAGCTCAGGCTCCCAGCTGGGATCGCTGGGTTGGTGAAACCTCCAAATTCCTCACCTGGTGGCACCCCATGCGAGATGCTGTGCAAAATGCAGACAACAAGGATGCTCCAGGGGCACAGGAACCCCCCCCAGATCAGCACCCGAGGGATGGATCCCTGCATAGGGTCCTCGGGGTGCTGCAGGCCCTCAGCAGAGCTCTATGGGGCCAGCCACCCCGCATGGGCACCGCATCACTGCCAAAGCTCTGATTTGAGCAGACAGATGGATTTGTGGGCAGGAGGAGAAGAACGACAGGGCAGTTGGACAGACAGATGTCTGCTCTGAAGACAAGGTGGAGAGGCAGCCATGGGTGGAAAACAGCCTGAGCCCGTCAGGACCGCTCTGCTTTCCATGGGAAAACAAGTTGGCGGCTCAGAGGGGCAGCAGCTGCTGATCCACAGCCCCCGACCTCCCATAAAAACCCACTCAAGGCAGAGATCCCTGTAGGGCAGTGCGGTCCATCTGCCTTTCAGCTCTGCTCAGCATCAGTCCGGGGCTGGATGCCTTTTTTAAGACATGTCTACAGCTGCTGTGCTTGAAATGCTATCGCCGTCCCAGTGATGATGATGGGAGCAGCGAGTGAAGAAAGTAAAATGCCATGAAAGGGAGAAATAACACTCCACTTCGCAATGCACACCCTCATCTTGCCAGGCAGGGTGTATATTGCAACCTAGACCCAACTAGCTTTGTTTCATTAAGAGGAGGCAGATTGGGGGCAGGGGACATTTTCTCAGCCCTATGGAGAGCAGATCTCAAACCCACACCGCAGCCGGTTGGGTGGACGGATGGATGCAGTGAACCTGGGTAGGAAGCAGTACAGATTTGCATTTCTGGAGGATGCAGCCCTGAACCCGGGAGCAGAGCAGCCCAGGGGCTCCTGCTGTGCTGCCCCAATGACTTCTCCGTGCCGGGAGCTGCAGAGAATGGGGACATTTGGAGCACGAGATGCTGGCATTGGTCCCCAGATTGGCAGCTTCAGGGCATCAGCTGTGGCTGAAGCAGGCAAGCATCACCGTTCCCATCTGCAGCCCCAGAGAGGCTCCCCAAACCCTGAGCTCTCCATCTGGGGCAACGGGCAGAGATTTCTCAGCCGTTCCATGGAACAAACCTGGACACAGCAGCACTGAGCTGTCAGTGCTGCAGCACCAATGCCACGAGGAGCACCCGGAGCCGAACCCCCGCAGATGGAGACCCCCTGTGCTCACCGTTCTGCAGGTCCAGGGCTGCGCTGACAGCTGGCATCTGCGAGGCTGGGCAGGTTTACATGGCGAAGTGTGGAGCACGGCCAGAGCCCTTTCCTCTGGATAAAACAGCACAGGAAGAAGAGCATGAATCCCCTCCTGCAGCACCCAGCACCCCAAACAGATACCCAAAGCGCAGTCACATCCCGGAGAGGGGAAGCAGACTTAGCTTTGCTCCACCCCAGTGTGTGAGCTGGCTGTTGCACCTCCCCTCGTTATACATATGTATGTAATCACATAGGAAGATCTGACAAACAGGTAGGTGTCCAAATTTGTGACCATTGCCTGGGTCTCTGCTTCTTGGGGTGAAGCATCCCCAACCCTGGCACAGGGCACCCACCTCAGAGAAGATCAAGTTTAATTTGCCAGTAACTAATCAAGATTTAAGGGTTTAAGAACTCCCTTTAAGGGAAATAGAGCTCTTTTCAGCTAACAGATCACCAGAGCTGAGGCCAGGACAGTGACTGTGCCCTGCAGCCTCCTGTGAGCCACCCTAACCCCAAAGCCCTAACCCTAAAACTAACCCCAACCCTAACAACAAAGCCCCAAGCCTAAGCACAAACCCCTAATGCAAAAACCCTGACCCTAACTGTAACCCTAAAGCTCTAATGCCTATCCTTAACTCTAATCCTAACAGTTCATTGATGGGTAGAACCCCACTGTTGGGGTCCCCAGAGACCAGAAAACCAAACATCACTCCAGGAGAGCCCACTGCCGCCCCACTGATGGCAGTGACATGCTCAGCAGCTCCTCTCCTCCTCCCCTGTGTTTCCCTTTTGCAGCCAGCAGCGCCGTGCACATGCACAAGAGAACACTTGGGCTTTGCACACCTGCAGAGTGGTGAGGAGGAAAGGAGCAGCACTACAGAATCTCCCATTAGTAATAGCAGCAATACCAGCAAGGACCCTCCCCCCCCCACCAAGCAGAGCTGTGCTGCTGAAGCAGGGGGGGGTGCACATGGGGAGCACATAGGGGTGCAGATCTTGGGTGCAGTGGTATCCAACCCACAGCTAGCAAATGCACTGGGCAGCACATGCAGCAATCTGCTTCTGTTCCACGCTGCTGGCGGCTGCAGAGCAGATGGGGCTCCTGCAATGCCCAAGGAATGCAATAATTGTGAGGGAGGCTGCAAAATGTGATGCACTGCTATGCTGAGGTCAAGCACAGCGACAGGGCAGCTCGACTCACTGCAAATCCCAATGCAAACAGCAGGTTGGGCATGCTCCCTCTACTTATTCCAATCCTGTTGGAAGCAAATTGCAGCGAACCCAGAGGCAAGCAAACCCTCCCCAGCCTCTGCTCTCCTTGCAAAGTGCATAGTATGGCACGGTCCTGCCTGGATGCAGTCCCAACATTCACTTCAGAGGAAAGCAACGGCCTCAACCCCCTGCATTCATTACAGAGCCTGCTGCTCCCACACATCTGAGTGATGAGGGTCTCAACCGATGCTCTTGGCATTTATTTTTGGTTACTCTTACGTCACTTAGCAACCTCCAGTTCAGGTTACTTCAGGTTTGTGTGTGTGTGTCTGCATGTTAATCCCCGTGGAATGGGTCCCTTCCCATGCACCCACTGCCCCTCATTCCTGTCACCCCGATGCTCGCTGCTCCCATGCAGAGCCTGCAAACCTGCAGCAAAACCAGCATACAGCATGCTCAGAGTGCTGCAGGAACCCCAAAATCCAGCCCCAGTCCCTCTGCCCCTATGGCGCTGCAGCCAGGAGCACAAAGCAGCAAGCTGGAGCCTTTCCCTCATTAGTGTAATTAATGTCAGGTCTCCCAGCTGGCCGGGCTATGGGCTGACCTTTCCCTTCTGGAGAAATGCATGACAGTACCGACCCCATGCGGGGGTGATGGGAGATGTGGGTTCGTTTGGAGGCATCAGCTCATTTGTCTTAGTGATGTGCCTTCAAAAAGAGGAGCATTCTGCAAAAAGGAAAGGGGATCATTTGGAAAATCATCCTTGGGAGGGGAGGAAAGCTCTGCTCTGCTCACCCAAAGCAGCAGCAGGGGCACAGCATCGCTCCTGGGGAGCACAGTCAGTGATGATAGGAAGACGAGGTGCTGGAATGATCCGAGTTGGAAGGGACCCATAAGGACCATCGAATCCAACCCTACAACCCACTGAGAACTTGAAGACAAACTCCTTTTGCATTTGTGACTGCAGCAGCAAACAATGTGGGGACTGAGTTTCCAGCTGCTGCAAGATGTTGGCGTGAGGGATGGGAGGAAGCAGCATGCAGCAAAGCCCCAGCACTGCATGGGGACATTCTGCAACCCTCAGCACCTCCTGCTGAAGGCAGAGCCCCACACAGCAATGTCCCCACCACAGCTGTGCACAGAGGAGCTGGGATTACCAAATGCAGCAGTGTTTCTGTCTTTTTTTTTTTCCTTTTTCCTTCCATTTGTCATGCTTGGTTAACACCCCTGCTTTGGTAAAAAGGTCACCGTTTAGATCTCATTTATGTTACTTCTGTGGATTGCAAATGCAGGGCGCTGCTTGTTTTTCCTCCTTAATTAGCGTTCAATTACCAGGGTCACGCTCCAGGATTTGGGCTTGGGAAGTGGGAAACAATGAGCTGCAGTCATTAGGGCAACACTCTGTGCTGGAGCAAAGGGGTTCAGAGGTAGCTGGGAAGCTGGGGAGAAGCACAGAGTCGTTCCAAATGTTCTTCCTCTTAAATATTCACCCTCCTCCTTTATTTCTCCCCCTCTGCCTGTAGCAACGGTATCTGGCAGAAGGATGAATTTTTAATAGGAGGGGGTGGCAGGCAGAGGGAGACCCTAGGGCAGCAATCCATTAAAACAACATCTGAGGGAAAACCAAACCTGCGAGGGAACCACGTGGGGGAGCAGAGACTGGAGCACTGCAGGCATGCAGTGGGCTCACATTGCCCACAGCCCCAATGCTACAGCCCAAGGTTCCCAGCATCCTGCCAGGGAAGCAGTGGGATTTCCTCCTTTTGGAGATGTTTCCATGCTGAGCACGGCTGGCTGCAAGCGACAGCATTTGCTCAGCCCCTAGGATGAGGACGCAGAGGGGTTGGAGGATGCTGCAGGGCTATGAGGATGCCCGTCTCACCACCCCATGTCACACGGCTGAACCTAAAGATAGCCCCCAGTTTGCTTTTCATATCAACACAACCAGCGCTCCGGGTAAAAGTCCTTTCCCATGAACTCACTGTTGCTTAATAAAGCACGAAACCCTCCGAGACTGTGACACTGGGATCTGTCATTTTAATTCTCAGCAACACTTGTCCCTCTCCCCGGCTGTATGCGGCCGCTGCTATTTTGGCTGATGTGTCGGGAGCTGAAAGAGGAGCTCCAGCACTACACATCTGAGCTGCTCAGGCTTAAGAAAAAGAGCAGAGATGTGACTTAAAACAAAAAGAGCAAAACTATAGAATGGAAAGCGCCCCTTCTGCACCCCAAGCCCATGGGAGAGCTGTTTGGGATCCAGTGTGTGTGCGTTTGGGGATGCTGAGGGCAGAGCATGGTGGGATGGGGCTGATGGGCACAGCACAGCCAAACTCACAGCGGCATGAAAAACTCCAGGGGAAGGCAGCATGGTGTGGGAAGGAGCAGGGATGGAAACCCACCACTATGGGGAGAGCTCCTGCACCCAGAGCAACACGGCATAAAGCACAGGGACCCAAAGCAGGAGGAACCAGCACACGCCATACGATCACCCAAATCCCACTGCTGACAGCCAAGAGGTGCTCCTGCATCTCCTCACTGTGTCCCTGGACTGCATTTCCAGCCGCATCCCTGATCCCAAATGCCCCCACTCACTGCATCCCACATCCAAACCCCCCCATGCACTCCATCCCTCTGACGGCTCTGCAAAGCGCTGCTGCTCCCGGCAGCCCCAGGATCAGCCCTTGCTGAAGGCAAATGGCACACAAACATTTGGACAACATCCTCCCATAAAAATCACCCCTCCAACATCCCTACTGCAGCTGGCCAGGTGGCAGCTCCCATCATCTTACTCCAAAAGCTCCCATGGGTTTCACTGCTTCACTCCACCTCTCCGCAAATCTCCGCTCTCTGAACATTTCTGCCCCCCCTGTTCGTCCTGGTGTTCTTCCACTGCTCTCAAAGCCACCCCTCTGGCTCAGGCAATGCCTCTGCACTGGGATCACCACACACACACAGTGTGTGTGAGCACCATGTGTCCCCCAGCTTGAGGTCATCACTTCGGAGCTGACTTGGAACCACAGCAAGATGAGGGCTGGGAAAGTGCAGAGCACAAAGCGAGGTCCCTCCTTATGGGTGGGGAAACTGAGGCACGGGGCATGGATATATCTGTATCTATCTTCTACACCACCTGAGGGGGTGAACGCAGCAGGGAGTGAGCCCAGGGATGGCTCTGCCTGGCCCTGCACATAGCACTGTGTGATTTGGAGATGGGGAGATGCTGCTGCTGCTGCCTGAGCTGCCCACAGTACGGCTGATGGCACAGCAATTACCACTGCCCACATGAAACACTTCCAGCCATGTGCTCTGTGTTCCCAGCGTTATTTCCAGGGCAAATCAATGGCTCCAGAATGGGAAAGCAGCTGGATGAGCCCAGATCCCTCTGTGCTAACCTGCAGCCCTGTGCCCTGCACTGATGCAACACAATGCAGCCAAAACCAGAAGTCAGAAAGCCTCCATCACCTCCAACAGCATCGCTTGTAAAGCTCTAGATGAGACTGCACGACACCCAGGCACTTCTGTTCTTTCATACCATGGGGCTTCAGATTAAATGCTTAATTCAGGCTTGTAATGCTGCTGGGAGGGAAGAGCGCAGCACTGAGGTTGGGACCCTGGAGCAAAGGATGTGTGAGTGTACGAGGCACAGAGCAACACAGCTAATAGGAGCAGACGTGGCTGTGCTCCAAACACTGAATGCAGAAGGAAGGAAGCCCACAGCTCTGCTAGATGCTCAGGGCAGAGATGTGTCCTGTGGGATGGAATGAGATGGGGATGGGATGAGTGAGGTGGGATGGGATGGGATAGGAGGGGATGGGATGGGATAAGATGGGATGGGATTAGCTGACAACAGTGGGACCCCAGTGCCATCCCTGCTCACTCTGCTGCACAAAGCCATCTTCCACCCTGGGGCCATCCATGCCAAACATGCCCCATGGCATGAAACAGAACTCAGTGCTTTCTTCTCCTCCTCCAGCTCCTTTCCCAGGAAAAAAAAAAAGAAAAAAAAAAAAAGCTGAATTTGCTGATGTTTAAGCAAAAAAAAAAAAAAAAGAAAAAAAGAAAGAAACAAAAAAGCCAACACAGAAAGCTCTCACTCCAAGCTGCTTTGCCTCCTGTTTGCCTGAGTCGCTGGGAATACGGCTGCTCCCTGTGCTCTGGCTGCTTCCTCGCTGCATGGCAGCGCTGTGCTGGAGAGCATCGCCCTCGAGCTCAGTGCTGAGTGCATCCAGGATTATTTCTGCGACCTCCAAAAGCCACGAGGAGCCCCACAGGAGCAGCAGCCACCTCTGCCACCCCCCAGCAGCAAAAGGCAGCGCCTCCGCTCCCTCCTCCCCCACTTTAGCAAGAAACACCGATGATAAATAAATTAGCTCAAATTAAACCCATTCAATCAGCGGCTGTCACACCGCTTGGGTTTTTCTCCTGTTCCAAGCACATGTACCACATTCCTGCACGTGGGGATGCTGGCTCCATCCCGAGGGATGCTGGAGCAGAGGTTTGGGACACGCAGCCCTGAGCCCCGCGGTGCTGGTGGAGCTGGAAGGCATTGCTCCACGCTGGGTGCAGTGGTTGTGTGGGCACAGCCAAGCGGTGCAGCACTGCGTGCATGGGTCAGCGTGGGGTTCATCGCCTGCATTTCTGCATGCAAGGCCAGCAACAGGCTCTGCCCTGGCTTTGGAGGCACGCATCACAGCGAGGAGCTGTGAGCTGATGGCCAGCTCTGCTTTTACTGCTGGCTTTTAGAAATTCCTCGTGGTTTGGTTGCAAGAGATGCTTGCAAGAACTTTCCCTCTCTGGATACGGCCCTCACAGTGCAGCCCTCAGAGCAGGGGGACACAGCACCCAATGGGGTTTGCTCCTCAACCCCGTGGGCATCACATCCCCAACCATGGAGCAAAGCCACAGAGCTGAGCAGAGTGCAGGGATGGCCTAGGCTGCTCCTTGCTGGCCATCTCATGTCCCCAGCTTGACCCACGGCTCAGATTTGGGGTGCCTCGAAGCCGCCTTGCTGATCTGCTCTGGGTATTTTGTGGGTGCTTTGCCTGCTCCTGTCATCCTCTCTCCTCCTGTTTGCTCTTTTCTCCTTCCCAAAAGAAAAAAAAAAGCAACCAACAGCAAAACCACCCATCTCCGGTTAAGGCTGGGCACGAATTTACAGAGCAGCTGCTCTTCTGCAATCGCTCCCTTGAGTGAACGCGGTGGGAATTAGAGCATCTTTTGTCGGGTTTTAGCTCAATCCACTTTGCGAGTGGATTAGGAAACTGGCACAAGAGTGCTCAGGGTCTGGAGCAGGAAGCTGCTATTCTGGAACGCGATAGGAGCTGTGTGCTGTGACTGCTGCCTGCTCCATTTCCCCGAGAAACACAACCCCGGTAACATTTGCATTTAAATCAGTCAGCCCTGGGATTTTTGACAGGAGAATCCGCCTAGCCCTAAAATCGAGGATGCGGAGAGAGGGGGGCCGGCAGGGCCTTGGGGTTGGAACCTGCAGGGCTGGGGGGCGATGGGGGCACAGGGAGACCCTTCGTTGTGCCAGGAGGGCTGGGGAAAAAGCTGCGGGGAGGACTGCGGGTCGGGAGCCCAGCAGAGGTGCGGGGGGGATGGGGGGGTGAGGCCGGAGCGAGGCACGTTCGGGCTGGAGGCTGCACCTGCAGCTCTGCGCGCATCATAGGGCACCGAGACCCCCGTGCCCGGCGCCGGGCATCACAGCGACAGAGCTGCCCCAGGGGGGAGGGGGTTGGCGGTGGGGGGATAAGCAGCCATCCCCGCTCCCCACGTGCAGCCCCCGACCCACCCGCTCCCCGCACTCACCGCTCCGTTCCAGCTCTCGGGCGGCCCACGGTGCGGTGCGGGAGCCGCGGCGGCGTTGTTGCGGGCAGAGCCGCAGCCCCGGGGGCGGCGCGGTGGTTCCGGCGGCGGCGGCGGCTCTCGGTCGGACCCCGGCCCGGCCCCGGCGCTTCCCTCCCCCTCCCCACCTAAACCGCACTGCCCCCCCCTCCACCCTCAGTCCGTGGGGCGGCGCTCTGTCCTTCTCTCCGCGCTCTGTCCGTCCGTGAGGAGCCGGAGCGGCTGTGCAACCGCCGCCCCCCGCGCCCCCCGGTATAACGCGGGGAGGGGATGGGAGGGTGGACGGCCCCGGGAGGGGGTGCGGGAACGCAACGCTAATTCCTCGCTCTTGGGCACTGCAAGAAGGGTCGTGCCCCCACCCCTTCGGATCCCCTCCTATCAGGACCCCCTCCCCATTTCTGCTCTAAGCTCTGTGCCCCGCATCACCCCATCTGGGTGCACCCACCTCGTTTTCCTTGCCAGACGCTTTGTCCATATGGATGAATGAGGACCAACGTGGCTGTTCTCCTATCCAATAGGAAAACTGGGACAAATGGGGTGTGCAGCCCCCAGCCCAGCCAGGGCCCCCACCTTCATGTCCTCACATCGGGCTCTGCCAAAGGACAGCAGCGTGGCTCAGCTCCCCACCAGCGCCTGCATCCCGTGTGAGGACAGCGCTCACCATCCCTCCCCCCAGCTCCCTGCTCATCTCCAATCCCGCTAAAGCCTCCCACAAACGGGGATGACTTGGTTCATTAGGCTTTGAGGATGACAGAGGCCAATTCCCAATTCCTCGGGGCTCATTTCCTTCCAGCACAGAACTCTGGCTGTGCCTTATTCAGCTGCGCTCGGGCCGGGCTGCTCGTCACGCTCACAGGGCTGAAGTGTACAGCCTCAAGCCCTCTATCTGTTGCATTACAGCCAGCATCACCCGAGCTCCTCACCTACATTCCCTCTATCTGTCAATGGTTTTCGAGTGGCGTTTGGCACACATCCTCCATTTTACCGATGGGGAAACTGAGGGACAGCCAGCAGGGCTAAGGAGAGAGGCACAGCCCAGTGTCCTGGGCCACCTTGCTGGGTGCTCTGCTCCTATTTGTGCAAAGCACTGCCAGGAGAAACGCTGACAGCTCTTCCACTTCGGGTGTTTTATCAGTGCTGCTTCTACTCTCCGTGCTGTGCTGCAGCCCAGCGCTTCTGCTGGCAGAGATTTCCAGCTGCATCCCACTCCCCATTTGCTCCAGGCTGTGGGTTTACCATTTCAGCACAGACACAGGCTCTCAGGCTTCCCCCTCTGAGTTCCATCCCTGGATCTGCAGCTAAACCTGGCAGATTTATACGGGCGTGAAGGAATCTCAGCGCTGCTTTAAACAATAGCAATTGATGTGCCCAATAAAAGATGAAAAATCAGAGCGTGAGATGCAGCTGGTTCAGCTGGAGCTGCCGTTTTAAGGGGCCTGTGGGGGTGTTCAGAGCAATCCACGTTTTGTTTTGGTTCCCCAGGCTAGAAAGGTGATTCTGGCTATTTACAGCCCAGTTGTTAAAGCATTGCTTCAGAATCAGAGTCAATTAAAGTGCATTCTCCCCCTCCCCCCGCCTGGTTATTAATCAAGGGAAGGGGGAATTGCTGCATCCACAGGATGTAAATTGGGGGGGAGAGTGGGGGTCTGGGGCATTGGGATGGCCACGTGTGTCCCCAAGTGTCACGGCATCTGGGGAACCCAGCAGGCTCATGGAGGGGCTTTCTTTAGAGGCGCTGTTCTGAGCCAACACAGAGCATCTTGACAAGATTTACTGCTTTCTGGGTCATTTTCACACCGATTCAGCAAAACGATTATGAAAAAAAAAATAATTGAAAAAAGAAAAAAAAAATCTGGCACACGCTCAAAATCCCGGAGTTCTTTGGCTGAAAAGTACTAAAGGAAAAAACAAACACAGTAAGAATGGAGGTAAGCCCTCCCATTGAGGAGCAGAGCAGCTTTCCAGCCCTCTTCCAGCATCAGTGCCCTGCCAGCCCAGCCCAGCACACAGCACTGCCAGCTCTAGGGCACCATAGGAGCTCACTCTCCCCAGTGGGGATGCAGCAGCAGTGGGAGCAGTGTGATGACTTCAGTTTCTCAGTGGTGAGTAATGCATAGAAGGAGGTATGGATCCCCAGGGTGGGTCTGGGGGTGAGAACTCATGGCGTTGGACCCTGTGGAAACGAGGGAAGTGAGACCGAGGTTTCATTGAGAGCCCTTCTGGCACTGGGAGAGGGACAGTGGGAGTGATGCTCACCCCCAGTGCACGGCCCCTGCACCAGGACAGGGCAGATGGACCCAGAAGCACCCGGCCACAACTGCTGCCAGCATCCCCATGAACCCCCCTACAGGTATCTGGGTGAGCCCTGCCCTTGGCACCCGTTTGCTGCTGGGGTCATGGCGAGGGGCCATTCCCCACCCCAAGGATCGCTGCTTTGCAGAGGCACAACCATGAGCGGAGAGTGACACCGCATGGCCGCGGGCAGCAAGGCCCCGGGTGCCCTGGGGACACCGAGCTGCCGCTGTCCTTCGGCTGGAAGGACAGCAGGGACAATGCCACCGCCCCATTGCAAACCACCCCGTGCCCTCTGCTGCATGGGGCCGGCAGCATTTCCCCTGCAGCTCCGTGCCGCTCTGCCCTGACCCCATTGTTTCCCTGGCTGTGGTTTTGATCCACTTCAGAGTGTGACCCCCTGGGGAAGGACATCTCACCTCATGTTTCCCTACAAAGCGCCGGGCGGATGTACCCGCTCTGCAGACACAGCCGGGGCCCATGACTAATCCTGGTTACTTTTAATAAGCAGCTGGTAACTAAAATAAAGTCTCTTTAGCCAAGAACCTGCTGTTCTGAGCTGTCCCGAGCAGAAACACAGCCCAGCAAATGGAAAAGGATCTTTCCCCCTTCTGACTGCCACAAGGAAAGGGCAGCACGGTGCGGTGCACCGATGCCTCAGGTGTCCCTTCCAGTCCAGGGTGACTAAAGGAGGGTTACCCCATCCCCCTTCTATAGGTCCATGACCAAGATCTCCCTGGGGTGGGAAATGTCACTTTCTGAACTCCAGCTCTGAGCACAGGCTGTGGCTGCTTTCCTGAACCCATCAAGCCCAAACTGTGCACTTTTATCACATCCATGCACCCCAACTACTGGACACGCAGCGTGGTTATTGCTACAGCCATTCTGCTTCAGAGCAAACATCCCTTCCCCAAGCAACAGCTCCATCACTGCAGCACTAACACACACGAACCATTCTGTGGGAACAAGTGATGGGAGTGGGCAGCACCAAGAGGTGTGAGATGGCCCCAAATCTCTGCCCTCCATCCTGGCAGTGCCACACGTACCCACAGACAGCACGTGGGTGCTGCCTTTCTTCAGGGTCCTTCCCACACTGAGCTTTTCTGTCTATTCCCCATCTGATGCCCTCCACGCTGCTGAGTTCTGCAGTGCCCGTGGGATAGGGCAGAGGTTCTGGAATCAGCCTGTCCTCATTTGGACGAGCATTTGGGTATCACTGTGCACAGCTGCTCCTCTCTGTACAGAGGTGATGAGCAGCACCAGTGCAACAGCTTTCTACAAAACACTGCCTGGTTCACCCCAGCTGCTGGATGGGACCCGAGTCCCTTCTCCATCCCCAACAAAGCCCACATCAGGGCCATGACCACGCATAACAGAGGTTGCCCTGCAGTTATCTCCCCTCAGTCCCCACACCACACAGCCCACATTCCCCTTCCCACAGCTGCAGCATGCAGAAGCTGCTCCCACCCCCGCTTTCCCCCTCCCCTGAGCGCTGCCTGCATTTACAGCGCAGCATCGGATCCCTCCTGCACTCCAAGCTCATTTTCAACTACCATTAAAACCACTTTGCAGGCAATTAGGATTCCAGGTGCTACAGTGCCTGGATGCTAAAGATGCCATTCACACCCGTGAGATGGAAACTGTCCCCAGTGCCCTCCATCTCCTGGGGGAAAAGCCAGGCTCTCCACACTAGCTCCAGCTGTAGCCGTGCCAAGTGCAGCCCTGGGAGCTGCTGGTGCCCAACCAGCAATGGGGCCATCACAGATGGGGGTCAGCACTTTGTCCCCCAGCCAGAAAAACTCAGTAGGGTCAACACCACACCAAAAATCCCAAAGCTGTACCTGTGAAGCATCTGCTGGGCTCCATGGGTGCATGGCGCTATCAGGACACAGCTCAGCTCCCAGGACCCGAGTGGCTGCCAGGGCCACCAGCCAAGACACGTCTTCCTCATCTATTTCTAATGACTCTCTCTCAACCCTGCAGCATTGCTGACCCATCTATCACTCCACAAGACATCATCTTGGGAAAGAAGTTGTGCCTCGATGCAGCTCGCTCAGGAACACATCTTCAGCCACTGCCAGATTTGCCTAAATACCCTTTAAGTGCTTTCAATGACTCGTGGCCACGTCGAGGTGCCAGGCCATAGACATTTTTTTCCTACTGCCCACACGTGCCATATCCAGAATGCACCACCAGCACACGGAGTTCCGCTTTTTCAGCTCCGCATCCTCTGAGTGGGATGAAGCCATTACCTTGAAAGACAAGGCAAATCATGCTGGTGTGCAATCTGATTCATAAGCCAGGTGGGCCTCCAGGGCCTAATTTGGGATAGAAGACAGCCGATGACTTCTTTAACAAGCAGAAAGTCTTGAGAAACTTCAACACATCACTCCTTACCACCTAAGTGCAGTTTCCAAGGCTAAGAGCTTGGCTTCTGCAGGACAGAGAGGCTGCAGGGTTAAGGAACAGGCTACCAGGTGAGCACACATGGCTATTAGCCATGGAGGAGATGGGTTACCATGAATGCTAAGGGCTGCAGGAGCCACGCTGCCATCCCACAACCTGCTGGGATGTTTCAGGAGCGTCAGCACCAGAGGTGAGACTGCACCAGGCACTGCGCCAGCGTTATTAGCGTCTCACAGGCAACAAATCCACCCACAGCCTCGATGGAAGGAAAAACTGTTTGGAAACAAAGGTTCTGCTTGGCAAGGGGATGTGGGCACCCAGCACCCCATGACTCCCAGCTGAAGGCGACACGTTGGGAGGATGGCAGTGAATGAATGAGCTGAATGCCTGCAGCTGGGTGCAGGTACAATCGCAGCTCTGTGCAATTCAGAGCAGGGGAGCAGCACCCAAAGGACCACGGGTCCACTTGCACATCCCTACATCCCATCCCCTACCCATAATGCAAGAGGAGGTGAGGATGGCAGCAATCTGCCTTGTGCAATGAGTTATTAGCCCAGCTTGAGGCAGGTCAAGCTATTAAATCTTCCCCGCCAGCTGCCCCAAAGCGTGCAGGGAATGGGGATACAGCCATGAGTGCAGATGCTGGAACAGCTCATGGGGTGCTGCAAGGAGTTGAGCTCTGCAGGGAGCAGCAGCCTCTGCTGGCTATTGTGAGCTTTGGGACAGACTCTGCTCCTTCTGCCCTGCCTCCTTCCATAACAAACCTCACAACTCCTTCCAGCCAAGCCCACAAATGCATCCCCATGCACAGCAGAAACATAGAACAAGAGCAGAGATGCACAGCATCCAACCCCCTCCTCACCCCCATCCACCCCCCAGAAAAAAAAGCACTGTCTCCTTACTCCACATCGACAAAAACCACTAAAACTGCATTAAACTTTAGGAGTAACAGCAATTCATCACACCACCGCTTCCATTAATCCTAGGCAATTGTTCCTATAATTAAAAGCCCCACTGTGCCCTGTCTCTTTAATATGAATTTATCAGATTGGGAGCATTCTTGCATGAGCAATGCTTGGCTGGTGGGAAGGCACCTGCCTGGGGGCTGCGTGCATGCAAAGGAAATGCACACAGGCTGCTTCCAGCCCTGCCATCCCTGCACACCTGGATCCTTTTGCTCCAGGCTGCTCCTAAAAAAAAAAAAAAAGGCTTTATGTGGTGAACCTGGGAGCTGCTCAGAAGGGTAGAGGAGCCACAGAGCTCCAGGAATGGAAGCACACAACAGCTCTCAGCATTCCTCAACACCTCCCCCATTTCCAAGCTAATATTTGCAGCATCTTAAACAAAAGATGAATAAATATGGCGAGTTTGTGAGAGTGCATGGATGAAGCTAATTGGACCTGAAAATTACTCCTCCTCGCGTGAGTCACTCTCCAATGTATGTGCATAGCAATGTTTGCAGTGTGCTCTCCTTCCATCTTCATTTTCCAGCCCTTTTGTTTGGAAGGAGTGCATGTGGGAGGCATGGCTCATTCCTCACTCGGGCATTGGCAGCAGCAGCAGCAGCCTGACCACAGAGGCTAGTGATTTTGGTGCTGTTTTGCTGACAGTGTGACATGCAATGAGCCCTCCAACCCTCATCTCCATCATTTCAACAGAGCATTGGTCCTTCCGTGCCACCCAGCATCACTCCTCTACAAAGAGCCACAACCAAGATGGAAACAGGCATTGGCTCCACACCTCTGGAAGGGCCCAATATTCAGCACCAGAACTATTGAAGCTGGAAGTTCTGGTTCTCCTGGGTAACGAGGGATATTTCCTGCCCATGAAGGGAGCTCAGTTTTAACGGCAGCAAACGGCATAACTGCGTGCATGCTCTTGCTGCACTTATCTTTGGGAGCTCAGCTCAAGGCTAAAAGGCTCTGTAGTTGCTTCAATAGGGCTCCTGCACCCCAATGATCTCCTTTAAGTGAGAGTAAGGTCAGCCTGCATGGGATGCTCCAAGGCCACCAGCCAAGAACAGGGACAACAGAAAGGAACAGAAAAGGTGTTTAAAAGACACTTAGGAAAGAGCTTTAGCAGAGAGCTCTTCCCTGCAGCAGCAGGAATCATCATGCTCTTGGTCCCCCACCTCCACCCCTCTGTAGCGTGAAGAGGGGCTGAGTCCTCAAGCAGCTTCAGCTCCATCACCCCTAGAGATGCAGGATGCTGCAGCTCCTGTGTTCTTTCACCCACCAACACGTGCATCTCTGCAACGTACAAACCTGGCAGCAAAGCAAGCTCACATACAAGCGGGCATTCAGGACAGCACATCCACAGCCCTACAAACCAGCAGGGGTTCCAACCATACTCTGCAGCAGCAGTGGGTTCCATTCACCCCCCCTCAGCCCCTCCAGAGGTCACCTGAGCCCTCACCCCATCCTCCCCACACCGACGGGCATGCAGCACCTACCTGCACTGGGTCTGAAGGGGGGAAGCACTTCAGATAAAGCTCTGCAGCTCATTCCCATCCCAATGAGCCATTCACCACCTCCACACTCATCTGTGGGCTTTTCTCCTGAAATTAGGGCTTAGAGCTCAGGGATGGTTTGGGAATGCCCCTCGCTGCAGACAGGTGTGAGCAGAGCTCCAGGTGAGCTCAGAGCTGGGTTCAGCACTGCTCCTTTCCTGCTGTATTTTGAGGCATAATGGCTCTGCAGCCTGGCACCCAGACAACAAGTAAAGCCTCCCCTTTATCTCCACATCCCAAAGCTCAGGAGCAAGCAGGAAAATCCAACAGATTTCAGAAAGAAAAAAAAAAAAAAGCCCTTACCTAGCTGTGTGCCACCAAGCAATGCTTTATTAACCTCTGATTTGAGAAATGAGCTTCAGGGAGCACAAACAAGGGGCAATTGACTTAATGCAGAGCCCAACATCACATCCATGAGTTGCAGTATCAGCATCATTATCAACCTTAAGTAAAAAATCTTGCTGTTATTCAGCAATAATGAAAGCACCGCTGCTGTGGCTGCAGCTAACAGAAGGTGAGAGGCGTACCTGCATTTAAAGAGACACTGCCATGAGGAGGGTGAGAAGTCCCATACCTGAGCTTCGCCACACAGAACTACTCTGGTTGCACAAATTACCAATCCAGCTGGGGAGGAAAGCCGCTCTGTCCTGCCCCAGGTGTTCCCCACTGGAGCAGCATCAGCCTGGGGGCTGCAGCATGCCAGGGTTATTTTAAATCAGTTGGAGCATCCTCCACAAATACACATGCAAACAGGGCTGGGGGCAGCTGTGCCATAACCCCCCAGCAAGAGCCAGACACCCCAGGCTGTACCTATTTGTATACTCACATTTGGAGCTTTGTTCCTTGCAGCTTCAGCTGCTGTCACTTGTTCCAGATAGCAGATGTGTGGTGAGATTTGTGTCACTGCAAGGCAGTGGCTGTCTGTGGACCTCAGAACCCATCTGCACCTCCAAACCCTGACTCACCATTTGTACTGAACCAAAGTCATCTGTAGGGTTCATTTGGAGGGAGAGGATTGAAGATCCTCAAGGGCTCAGCAAGCAGCACAGACTCCACACGAAATTATTGGAGTATCTCAAAGGCAAACTGTGTTTCTGGGGATGTTGTGTGCCGAACACCCATCCTGCACCTCTGGGGACAGCCTAGGGATATCTGAGATGAGTTGGTGTGACCACACTTGGGTACTGCTTCACAGCAGCACTGCTCTGCTCCCTCTTCCCATCACACACCACAGTATTCCAAAGCCATCACTTCCAGGAGTGACAGAGACCCCCCCACCATGGCAGGGATCAGAGGAGATGGTCCCACTGCCAGTCCCATAACTGTGGCCATGCCAGGTCCTGCTACCAACAGCCAACTGCATCCCAAATCATGTGAAAAAATAGGGTAACTTTATTATGAAGTTCAAGAAAGAAAAAAAAAAAATCATTAAATGGGCAGCTTACACTAAAGTATAGGTAGAGAGAAGCAGGCATGTCACAGCCATAGTAGTGTTCAGGGCCATGGATCAGGGCTTCTGCTGACCCTAGGAAGGAAAATTAACTTTGAGCACAGCTGCAAGCATTCACACTGAGCTGATGGACTCCACAATTTCTCACCCTCCTGTGAGCTGGGCACCAGATCCTTGGGAACTGGGATGGTATCAGCCAGTGCTGCAGGGACAGGTGGATATGGAGCAGCACAGGAATGCTGCTAAAGTTGCTCGTGATAAAGACTCTCCCACAAAGCCTTTCTATTCTACAGGAAGTCATGAGGGATTCATTATGTGCTACTGGCTTTGGCTTAGAGAGAGTTGACCTGAGAACCAGCATAAGATGCTCAGGTGGTATTTGGTAGTCCTGGCATCCAGGGGAGGAAGGTGCCCATGCACACCCAGCAACCTCAGTTCCAGACATGACATCTCTTCACCCAAAGGGTGGTCACAGCCCTGAAAACCCTTGCTTTGCTGGCACAGTGGAGCTGCAGAGAGAGCTGCCCCAAAAGCTCAGAGCCTGGGGACATCTTCCCAACTTGAACCCCCTCTGAGCACTGATAGCTTGGGACATCTTTCCCAATAAGGGAGGGCAGATGAAACATGCACAGATGAGAATTCTTACCCCACACTGTGAGGAACTGCTGCTCTCATGTTCCACGTCATCCTCTTGCTCACTGCTATCCCTGCTGCTCACATCTTGGGGCGTCTGAGTGTTACTGTCACCACTGTCATCATTTGAAGCATCTTCTGCACTGCTGGATGCAGCTGGGTCCTCCTGCCCCTGCTCTGAGCTTGTGGCCAAGGGCTCAGGGTTATCCCCATTGGGTTGGACATCATTCAACTGCAGATAAGGGGAAAAGGTCAGACTGCAGCTCCACGGAAGGGCAGCACAGAACACCAGTGAGTGATTCCATAAACACATCCCAGAAGCCTCTTTCTGCAGCTAAAGGAGGAAGGACTGAAGTATCCTTCCATCTGAGTATTGCTAAACCCCCCCAGGACTGAATCTGTTGCCCACTTACCTGGAGATCCAATGACTCCTTCAACATAATGGCTCCCTCATGCTCTTCAAACTCCAGGTCTGTCTCTGTACTGTTCTGGGACTCGTACTCCTCAGTGTCTGTATTCACCTCTGAGGGCTGGGGAGAGAAAAGGTGCCCCTGAGGGATGCATTGCCCCCTCCCTACAGGACTGGGAGCTGCCACAAGCAGCCAAGGTGCTGCTTTGCTGGGACACCACCCAAAGGGGGGCACCAAACATTGAAGACGATGCTCAAGTACTCCTTGGACAGCCTGCAGCCTCCTAAAAAGTGTATCTCAAAGGAAACCACCTTACAGCTCTCTGCACAGTGACAATCCCAGTCCACCAGGGAGACACAGAGACCACTCACAAGCATCTCTAATTTGCTCAGCCTCTGAGAAACGATACCTCATATGAGAGGTCCTCTGGGTCATCTTCTGGCAGGTCTTTTTCCAGCACCACCACCCAGGACTCCTGCTCCTCCAGAGCCACGTCGTCCCGTTTCCTCTTGTTTGCTTTGCTGGATGGGTTGATCAGAGCTTCTCGGATCTCTGCAGGAATCCATGAGAGGTGCAGTCACAACACAGAACAAATACTTGTGCGCTTCCCACTTTCCCACCCAGCAAAGGAGCTCCAAACCCAATGTTTCCAGGCTGCAAACCCTCTGCGTACTCCAGGAGGTCCCAGCTCTCACCCTTGGACACATTGCTCTTCTGGCCCCAGTCTGTGTGCAGGTGGCCCAGGACTGCCTGGATCCTGGTGGGGATGAAGGCAAGGAGGAGACGCGTCAGGCGCCCACGGCGCTTCTTGGCAAACCGTGTGGGTCTATGGGGAGACTGCACAGGGCAGATCCTGCTGATGATGGCCTCCATGGGGACCACAAATCCAACCCAAACTGATACTTTCTGAAGTATCTTCAGCTGTAAACACAAGGGGAATTATATTTGCAACATGAGACCCCAATGAAACCCTTAAACCCTACTGCCTCCCAGTGCAATGCTATGACTGGGACTTCAGCCAGGTCTACAGGCACCAGCGGGGTTACACTTCATCCCAGAGATCTCCCCATTTCTTCCAGTGCAGAGAAATGTCAGTGCTGCAGTGCATTAGCAGAAGGAGAGCAAGAACAAATCAAGCAGAAATGAAGCTAGGGCAGGAAGGGAAGAAGATGAGCATACACGGGGCACAGAGCAGAGGAAAGAGACCAAAAAAGCAGAAAGGATATGACAGAGAAACCAAAGCATCAAGGCCCTACCACTCCCATCCCTCACCTCCAAACCACCCCAGCAGCAGGAGCAGCACCTACCAGGGACCTGACCAAGCCTAGCTGAAGCACCTGGTGCAGGAACCTGCTGGAGAAAGAGCCAGGCTTGCTGCTGGTCACCATTTGCCCCTAGGTAGAGAGAAAAAGTCAGACATCCCTCATGTCACATTCAACACCGCCTACCAAAATCTACTCCGCAGTACCTGGAGGAGCTCTGCCCAATCTAGTTTAGTGCAAGGCTTAGCTGACTGCTCCATGCAGCCCCACAGCCTGAACTACACCAACCTAGCCTAGCCCAACCCTCAGCACCCAGACATTTGTACTTGCTGGTCCAGCTGCTCCCCATTGCCCTGATGAGCTGCCCACCCCTCTCCTCAGCCAGGCAGCCCCACACCCTCCCATGGGGCTTCCTTGGTGTGAGCATGGATCTTGGTGTCTTGCTCAATGGAGGATGATGACTGTCAATCAATCAGGGGTTTGTTTTCTCTCCACTTGGGGTGCACATCTCCCAGCAGGGGTTGTACAGCCAAAGTTCTGGGTTGGGTTATCTCCCAACACCCCAGTGCTCCCCCAACACTCCCAGAGCATCCCTGCAGGTTCTGCATCTCCCAGACAGTGCAGGAACAGACTGCCCAGAGGGACAGTGGGGTCACCAGCCCTGGAGGTGATTGAGAACCTCCTGGACGTGGTAGTGAGGGATGTGGTCATAGGGCATGGAGGGGTGGGTTGGGGCTGGGCTTGGTGACCTCTGAGGTCTTTTCCCACCTGAACAATTCTATGATTCTGTGACTCCAAGGGAGCTGATGCAGGAGGCTGCCTGCTGCATGTGACACAAACCAGTGTATGGGACACGTGTGTGTGCTGTTCCTACCCAGGTGGGACCACTGCTTTCCTGTGCCACAACTCCCCAGGGCACAGTCACCAACCAGCCCCACCAAGCCAGCTTCACTGCTGCCTGCGTGCTCATAAATTGCTTTTGGCTTTTATTGAGAAACAGAAGGCCTGCAAGGCCAGAATTAAAGCATTCATGGTTAGTGATGCTGTGGGATTAATGGAGCACAGTGCCCTGGGTCAGCAGCCTGGCTGTGGCTGTTGTCTCTCCAGTGCTCTTCATTTCCTGCAGGGCCCTTTGGGGTGGGACTGTGTGGTTCAGCACATTCCCTACAGTGAGACTTCCATGAGAAATCATCTCAGTTTGATTCCCACCTTCTGTCTTGTGGACAAAAACAAGGAGTCCACAGTCCTGCTCTTCTCCCACTGAGCGTGCTGGTACCAGGGGGTGTCAGCGGTGCACAAAGCAGCTGCAGAGCTTTTCAGAGTGCAAATCTCAGGCAACCAGGTGTGCATGTGCCTTCTGCTAAAGCTCACAGGGCTGTAGGGAGGGAGCTGGGTTCAGTTATGCCGTAGGAAATCCACTGAACATTTATCATAAGGTGCTCTGGCACCATGGGATGAATCAGGGAAATCTGAACTGATCTCCGTGTCCTGAGGGCATCACCTCTGCTCTGTGCTCAGAGCTCAGAGGGTAGATGGAGTTACCAGAGATTAATAAATGAGCAGTTATCAGCTCACTGAGCTCTGATGTCTGAATGTGTGTGTGCTCTGAGCTGACAGACAAATGGGAACTGAGCTGCAAACGTTTCCCCTTCTTCTCTTGGTGCCCCATCATCTTCCAAAGAATGCACTGGAACTGGTCCTTGGTGGCAGCTCATTGAAACTGATGGATTTAGCATTTAAACTCGGAGATCAGGAGCCAGCACTCCTGGGTGCCATTCCCTGCTCTGTGACCTTCCTGAGCTTCTGGGGACATTTCTGTGCCTTTTGCCTCGTCTACAAAACGGGAAGTAATCTGCTCTGCCTCATAGGGGGATCGCGGCGCCTCATCCATCCTCGTTCACAAAGCACTCCAATGCCCTTGGCAGGATTTCCCAAGGAAAGAACCACTATGCTGTGCTCTCACAGCCTGCTGCGGTGCAAGACTGGGCAGAACCACACAGCCAGGGCTTGTCTGAAATAGCTGCAGTGGGAATTGCTGGGGAGCACGGCAGCACTGAGGATGCTCCCATCCCGCACACCCCACGCCGGGCAATGGGGACATTGCAGTGGGAGGTGTTGAGAGAAACAGTCATCACAGTGGCTCATTATTCTGCCTGGGCCCAGTTCATTTGCTAAATGTTGTTTTTATCTGACTCAGAGCTGTGTCTTGGTCTCCTGCAGGTACAGCAGCAGAAAAGCTCACGTCAACTGCTTTCAATTCCATGTTCCAGCCCACATTGGTGGGTGGAAGGAGAAAAGCAACCAGCCGAGCCCACCGGGAGCCCAGGGGGATGTCAGCTACCTCAGCTGCAGCAAATGCCACCCTGCGATATTGCTGTGCTAGGCAATGGGAGGGATCAACCCCAGAGACCTCAATGGGCAGTGGGAGCACCGAGCATTTCCCCCTCTGATTTTTATGCGAGTGCACACACCTGGCCTTCCCAAAATCAATACCGAGCCTCAGTGTGTGTGCCAAGAGACTGTTACAGTCACTGTCCGTGCCCGCCGGGAGAGATAAGCTCTCATGTGCTCATTAGCCACGTCCTCCTCTCTCCGCTAATTGCTGCAGGAAGGGTCATAGTCTGGCTATGATATGGCTCCTTGCTTGGAAGCTGGAGGCTGGGGCTCTAAAGCACAGGGGATGCTGCTTCCTCACTGGCATCACCCCTGCCCAGGTCTCGGTTCTGCCCTGGTGCTGCTCTCAGTGCCATGGGCTGGATCCGGCCCAGCTGAGGCTGCCAGCTCAATTAGAGTCAACATGCAGAAAGCATGTGCAGGGAGAGATCTGCTATCAGCACAGGGCAAAGCTGAGGAGCTGCGTTGTTGTCTCATTTTCCTCTAATTATCCATGTAAATGGAAGAAGCTTTGGAAGCTGGAAACTAGACCAGTTCTCACCTATAGGCTGCCAGCAATGGCAGAGCAGAGAGCTGCTTGGTCCCCCTGGTGGAGTCACCTCCTCTTGGCACCTCTTCCCATGGTTCAGGTTCACAACCCAGAGCTACTCCTGTTCTTACCCTTAGGAGAAATAGCATTGGCAGGAAGCACTTTCCCCAGTCTCAGGGTTGCATGGAAGGTGTTCCAGCATGGAAACCCTTCCATGCTCCATGTTCAGCTCAAGTGCCAGCAGCAGAGCTGCTTCAGTCCCTGTGCACTGGATGCTGTATGCAGAGAGCCTGAGCATCTGTGGGATCACTATCCCGTGCCCCCAAACCTCCCCCCAAAACATGAGGCTGTCTGACCCCTGGTAAGCCCCAGATGGTTAGGAACAAAGCACCAGCTCCATGTCATCCACTGTAAAAATGCAGGAAAAGTGTAGTTAGCTGGATTCTTCATCTTCTGCAACAACCTCTCCCTCACATGGGTGACTGCATGTGCAATCACTAGAGGAGCAGTATTGCTTTCCCCATCACAAGCACAAGCACAATCGTGCCATTTTTAAAAGCTTCCATGGTTCACCTTTGTATCTGCTTCAATCTAATTGTTTTAAAACAAATCCAAACTCAAGAAGGAAAAGAAAAATCAAAGCAGGAAGCGTCCTGTTTTTCTCCAATGGCCCTGAGGACTGGGTGTATTGTGAGGGCCAACTTCTTTTCTGGACAACAAAGTGCAGGTTTGCTTTGGAAAGGTGAATCCTCACTGTGCTCTTGTTTGCAGCCTCTCAGGGGAGCTTTGAGGGCACAACTGCTGGAAGAGGAGCCTGAACCCATGGAATCCTATGATGTGGGTGCACAGAGGTGACCTGGGCTGAGCAGAAGGTATGCTGTAGCTCCACAAAATCCTCTGTGCTCTCCTGGAAGGGCAGTTGCAGGCAGCACAGCCTTAGGAGCGCTGTATTCCTGCAGCAGTGTGACCCTGCTGGTGTTTACACAGCTATTTGCAGCCACCCTACAATATCACTGTGTCACATCCATTCCCTGCTTTTCCATTCTTTGCAAAAAATAAAAGTCCCACAACAAACCAGTGTCTTTTTGCTCCCTCTAAAGCTTAGCTTGTTTTGAGCCGCTGCGTCTGCAACAGAAGCAAATTCTTTTAAGGACAGAGCTGTCCAGATGATCTCCTTCCCTCATCCTGTCACCTCACAGCTCTGTCCACTGCTCTAACCCTTCCAGAGATGCTGTCCCCAAAGCTGGAGCGCAGTGCTGGAGGCAGCACCCGAGGGCTGCATGCTGCCAGCACAGCTCCTGCTCACTGCAGCCTCATCCTCCTGCCAACAAGTCAGATACGGGGGAGAAAAGATGATTTCAGTCCATTTTGCTTATCCTTTTGGGGCTGACATTATTTTTTAAAATGGTTCAACCAAGCTTTTTGTCATAGGGCAGCAATGAGAACGCAGAGGTAGGCACTGTATCTTCCCAATTAACGAGATTAGTCTATTGATTTTAATGGGGGCGATTCAGTGGCCGGAGATGAAACACCAGCTTATTTATCCACTGGATAAAAGCCAGAGAATGCAGGATCTGGCCCTCAAATATCACATCCATTGTCAGTCAGTTGAGGAATCCAGTCCTGTGCTAGTTGTGAGATTCCGCTGGGGGTTTTATCGCTGTTGTTTTAGGCAGCTTGCCCAATAGGGAGCAGTATGATTAATATTTAGGGAACAAATCCAGAGGTAATGGCTCCCAGGAGCCTGGGGATGCTGATGGTTTGGTGTGCTGGGCAGTCAGGTGGAACTGCTGCTTTCCAAGCTGCCATCAGACACACTGCCAGCAAACTGAGGGACAGATTGGTGGCCCTATGAACACAAAGTGTTTAAGCACCCAGCTCAGCCCCTCAGCCCTGCATTTAGCTGAGGCTCAGTGGGGCTTTTTTAAGAAACAGCCTCTTAACACCTCTCCTACGGGTGCTGCCTTGGAGCAGCCATGCATCCCCAGCCTCCCTGGCAGATATCAGCACGTTTGCAGGGAAGCACTGAGGATCGTGAGGTGATCCGGAGGGAAGGGAATCATCCTCCCAGCTCTCGGTGCCAGGACTGGTCCTGATGCTCAAGAAGTGCTGCTGACCTCATCGCTGCTGTCTCCATCAAGAAAGCCCACACCTCCCTGGGTTGGGATGAATTACAGAATGATTAAGGTTAGAAAAGAGCTCTAAGATTATCATGTCCCACCGTCCACGTGCCACCACTATCACCCACTAACCATGTCCTTTAGTACCACATCTGCTCTTTCCTTAGACACCTCCAGGGATGGTGACCCCACAGGCTCAGCCCATTGGCTTAAGCCCATTGATGCAGCCTGTCTGGTTGTAACCCCATTACTGACCCCAGGGTGCACCACTAGTGACTGGATGCCAATGGGATGCACCTCCATTCATCACCACTCTTTGGGCCCAGCCCTCAGCCAGGTTTGTACCCAGAAAAGCATGTACCTGTCCCAGTCGTGGACTGCAGCTCCTCTGGGAGAATGCTGTGGGAGACAGTGCCAAAGGCTTTGCTGAAGTCTGGGTAGACCACACCAGCAGCCTTTCCCTCATCTGCTGTCTGCATCAGATTGATTTCTAATTAATCATAGAATTGTTAGAGTTGGAAGGGACCTCTAAAGACCATCTGGTCCAACTCCCTGCAGTGGTGGTGATGATGTCCCACCACAGTGCAAAAGCAGGCAGGGCTTTGTGACACATTATGGCCACAGGTGGCACGAGGTTGCTGGTGCTCAGCTCACTCCTGCTTAGCAGAGCACTGTTTGTTAGGATGGGTTCTCCCAGCCTGGAGGACTGTCCTGCTGCTGGGACGGGCCGTCCTCACCTTCATGCCGCTGGCAGCATTGCTCCTGATGCAGTCCTGCTGTTCCTTAAATATTAATGATGTGTTCAGCTGAGCTGCCTCACTTCTGAGATCACACACAGGGCAACATTCAGCCTTCTTTCCATCTTCATGTGCCATCTGCTCATCTGTCATGTAATATGGAAAGGAGAGGTCCTTACATTCAGGGACAAGTAAACATACTCTTCCTGTGATACCTTTTGCTGAGGTGCTAACAGCTCTAAATGTGAAGGATAAGCAGGTTTAATTAGTGTTAAGACATTTCTTTTTTAGCATTTACAAGAGTCTCATTACTATTCCCCTTGCATAGGGAGATTCAGAACTGATAACGTGGCACAGACACCTCCTGTGTGGTGCACACTGCAGGGAGCATCCAATGACTACTGCAGGGTCCTCCCCTGCACCCAAACTTTGCTCTGCATGCTGAACTCCTGCCCCACCTCCTGCTTCTTGTGATGGGCAGCAGTGATGGCTGCAGGAGTTGGAGCTGTTGCAGTACCATAGCATGAAATCCACTTTGGGGGTTTCCTTCCTAAGCCATGGGATGGGGGGAAATGGTTTCAACCTGCAAGTGGGGAGGTTGAGATTGGATATAAGAAAAATGTTCTTTACAATAAGGGCAGTGAAGCTCTGGCACAGGTTGCCCAGAAAGGTGGTGGGTGCCCCATCCCTACAGACAGCCAAGGTCAGAGGATGGGGCTCTGAGCACCCGATGGAGCTGTGGGTGTCCCCTGTGACATGGGACCACATGGCCTTTAAGAGTCCTTTCCAATTCAAACCATTCTGTGATTCCATGATTCTATGGAATGCACGGGTCCTGCAAGGTGGTTCCCAAGCTCTGGTCCAGCAGCTGTGAGCCTTACTGCAGGGCTCTCCAGGATGACTTCCAGAGCCTGGAGCAGAGGTGACCTCCACCGATAAATGCTGACGGAGGCAGCAGTATGCCTGCAAGCTGCCTGCATTGTCACCTTTGTCACGCTGCATCCCTAACAGAGAGCCCAGAGCACAGGGGAAGGCCAGGCAGAATGCAAGACAGCAAATGAAACAGAGCTGCTGCATTCCCTGGGTGGCAACACCTCCACTCAGCCTTTATTTTTATTTTTTTCCCAAGGACAAAAGTCTTTGAGAGAGGAAAGGTGTCCCACGTGGTGGCAATTCCCAAGTGGGGCATGTGGCCTGAAGGCTTGTTTTGAAGAGGACGTGCGTAGGAGGATGGGTCCTAAGGGAAATGTAGGCAGAAGGCAGAGCTCAGGGGAAGGGGAATGAGCAGAGAGATGGAGAGCAGGGAGCTGTGCAAGTGGGGGCTAAAGGAAGAACATGGGAACGGGGGTCGGGAGAATGAACGCAGAGACATGGGGTGGGAAAATCTGTATTGGTTAAATTGTGAATAAAACCAGGCTGGAATGATCCCAAGGGATGGGAAAAAACAGCTCAGGCAGCGACTGACCCTCACTTTTGGGTATGAGGAGTTTGGAGAGCTCCTGCCATCAGTGGGATGGGTACATGTGTGTGGAACACAGAGCATGGTGAGACCTGAGTTCAGCCAAAGGACTTCCAGAAGAGGAAACCCAGAGCAAACTCTACTGCACTGCACCACATCCTGCTTTGGGCAGGGAGCTCTGTTGTGTTTCCCCAAGCCCAGCCTGCTCCAAGAGCATCCCACTGGGTACACCATGCCCTTCAATCAGTGCCAGTCAATCTGCAAAACCCTGATCTGCCTTGTAAAGAAACCGCATCCTCTGCACGCATGAATCAAGTGATTGTAGAACAAGGAACAAGATGTTTTCAGAGAGCATAAATTTATATGCTCGTATTTGTTCAGGGTGTTGATCCTCAGGTCTCAAGAATCACGCTGGCTTCTTACCCCATCAAGTTGTTAACCACCATGGAGTGCCTGGGAACGACGTGTCATGTCTTTACTGGCGTGAAACCACAGAAATTTAATCTGAATTTGGCGATTGCTTCTGATAAGGTTCCTCTTTCCTACCCATGCTTTTCCTTTCTGAAAGAAAACGACCGCATCTACCCCGAGGTGTCATTTTCTGATGATGAGTTTTGTCATTTGTTATGCTGTTAAGCTCCATGCTGATCTTGTATCAAATTCTTGTCTTGAGATTACAACCATGACAAACTGCAAGAGCTATCAAGGGCGTTGTCAAAATCCATCTGGATATTTTTGCTTAAATTAAGTGTTCCACATACCAACTTTGTTCCTAGAAAGAAAACTTCTTGGCACTGCGTTGTAGGGACGTGTTGGGAAATGCGCCCTGCCTTGACTACTGTGTAAGAAGGAGCTGGGGGCATTTTAAAAGCTTGTAGCATCTCTGCAGAGAGCTGGGTGCTTGTGGGGATGGATGGGCAGTGGATGAGCTGGGGGAGAAACCTCTGAACTGTGAGTAAATCCACATCTGAAACCGGGTGAAGACCCGAAGCTCATCCCAGCACAAACACAGGTTACTGCAGGATTTCCCAGGCCTTCCATTCTGTGAGACACCAAGGTGAACAAACTTCCTCTTGGCTGCAATCACTGCGACGCTCTTGGTTCCATAACTGGCAGCCCATCCTTCTGCTGTGCTCCCTGACGCAACAAGCTCATTTCTTGCACACTTTTCTCTAGCCAACATTGCTCTCACCTTTCCTGCGAGCCAAATTTGAGATTAGGAAAAGGTCAGGAAAGGGTGAAAATGCACCCGATGTTGGGCACATGTAGGGCACTTTGTAGGTCTGATGTTAGCTGCCAGTTCATGTGGGATTAGGAGCAAATCCCTTGGGATGATAGCAAGTTTGTGGATGACTCTAAGAGGAATGGTGCAGTGGATAAATAGAAGGAAGGGAAGACATCCAGAGGGACTTGGACAGGTTCAAAAGATGGATGAACATAATGAGGTTCAACAAGGCCAGGGACAAGGTGTTGCACTTGTGTTGGGGCAATCCCAGATATGTGCACAGACTGGGAGAACTCAGGCTGAATGGGATCCTGGCAAACTGATCTAGTGCCTGATTTAGTGATTGGCAGTCTTGCCTGTGGCAGAGGGGTTGAAAATAGATTTTTGAGTTTTCTTCCAACCTAACCATTCTGTGAGTCTACAGTTCTATGATTCTACGGCAGAAAATAGCCCAGGTCCAGAAAGCCTAGGGAGCTTCCCCACTAGTTTCTAGACTCCTCAGGAAATGACCTGAAGGATAGCACCTGTACCAGCCACCAACTGCTCAGAAACCCCCAAGGATGGGGTCCTGAACAAGTTCCCAGGAAGGGGAAATGGAGAAAGACCTGTGCCAACCAGTGTCAAAACTCCTTGCTGAGCTGATGCTGTGATTTGATGCATTGCAGAAAGCACAGAGAAAGGGTGCAACGCTGCCTGTATCAGCATCCTCATCTGCTTGGCTCGGTGCAAAGCTAAAATTCATCAGCAGCACTGAGCAAAGCTTTTAGAAATGCTCATAATTCAATTAGGCCATCAAAGAGATGATCTAATCACTTCAGCTCAATTACTCAGCCGGACGAGCTGACATCTCTCCTGCCACCTCAGTGGGAGCCGTCTGCTGCTCAGCCCTCCGGTAGCGATCCTTATACCCAAGGATGGGATTTGCTCAGGTTGTGCTCCTACTTTTCTCTCTGCTGTCCATGCACGCCCTGCTGCTCCTCCTGCCCCATCCCAAAGACCCAGGACCTGACCTACAACAAAACCCTGAGCCCTGCTGGCTCTCATTCCTGCTCCCAGCCCACACCCACATGCTCTGTCAATGCCCATTACTTTGCGGTTAGGTGCTGTGCTACCAACCCAGCTCTTATCAGTTTCTTGGCTCCTAGAGACAAACTCTCTCACACTGAGCTATGTCACCTGAGCCCTTCTGAAGCTGCCGTGCACCCTGAGAACAAAGCCCTTGGAACAAGTGGACAGAGGGCACTCAGCCTCCAGCCTCACCCTGAAGGTACAGACAGCTCAGCCCTCATCAAACAGAGCTGTGGCACGACGCCTGGTTGCTACCTGGCTGTTGTCCTTGGGCAAATCCCAGCTGGAAGCATCAAGGGCCAGACCCCAGCCCTAGAGCCAGCTGGCTGCAGCATGGCACCTATTTGCTCAATGGCTTTTGGAGGCTTCCAGAAGCGTCCCATTCCTGCAAAACCAACTGCAAGCTGCTGGAGGATCCCTGAAGAACAGCATGGCAGTGACAAGCTGAGTCCTTCACATGGAGATGCAAATAGATTCAGTCTGCACAAAGCCATTCCTGAACACCCATTTAATTCTGGGACCACCACAATCAGAGTAGGGTGATGCAGCACCATCCGAGTGGTGCAGCTAAAAAGCTCCAATGTGAAAAGTTCTCTCTTTGGATGAGTGCTTTGTAAAGAGATGAGAAGCAAAGTGTGACCATCAGATGCAAACATCAGCATGGAAATCAACAATTTGTTGGGATGTGTTGCAGCTGGGATTGCTGCATAGATTTATTGCACAATGGATGTCAGAAAATTATGGCTTAACAGAAAATAATGTAGGGTGGGAGAAGTTGGAGTCAGATGAGGTATGAAAGGATTTGGAGGAACTTGGGACAGAAAAAAGGATCCGCTGGGCAACAGGATGGCAGCTGAAAGTCAATGCAATGCAATGGACAGGAGAAGAAAGAGGAACTATTCCTGGTCTTCATGCATTGTAAATCAACTAAAAGGCCACGGTGTCGTTGTAAAGATTTCATTAAGAAGCATCTGCTCAGCAAAGTATTCTGGCCAGAAAAGCAGGATGATATTAGGATATTTAAATATACATTTTATGCGATGATGAAAATATTATGGTGCCATATATTACACAAGTGACGATACCTCCTCATCTTCAGCAGTGTGTTCCTTCCAGTTCTGCTGCCCTCATTTGGAAGACATTAATCAGGTTCAAAGAGTGCAAGAAGAAATGCTGGAGAATTGGAAGATTTCCATATTAGAACAGACTGCTCGGGCTATTCCAACTTTAGATAAGAAATTAGTAATGGAAAAAGAATAAATCTCATTCACTAATGAATGACACTGGAAAAGAAAAAAGTGCTCTTCTAACAAGAGTGTTGTACTGCTAACAGAACTGGGAGGTACTCGTATAAATTCAAATCACCCTTTTATGTCAACCACCATTAAAACTCAGTAGAAGCACTTCTGAGCTGGAAACTCATTAATTCCATACAGTAATCTGTGCCTGAGAGTTTAGTGAGACTCAAAAATGAGGCAACTCCTTTTCCCATAGACACTTCCAGACAGGGAATGCCAATCCTCACATTGGGATATTGGAAAACTCTTGTTCATTTTTCAGTCCTTTGGGAGACAATTTCCTGGGACAGAGCAACACACCTCTGCCCTGTAGGGGCTTCTGATGGGGACCTGAAACACTTCTACCTCCAAACTGCATTTTCACGCAGAAAGTTTTCAAAGTTATCGAAGCAACACTGACAGAACATCTCCATCTTCTGCTCCGTGCATTCCAGATTTCAGAAATGGTTTTTGAATGCCTGGCACCACCCAATCAAAGCTCGGGGTTCGAAGCATTAAGGCTACACCTACGTGGGAACTGAAATGGCTGTTTCCTTGGAAATGCGCTGATTTCAAACTCCAGTTTCAAACCAATGCGGAGTGAAATGACATATTTAGAAATTCTGCACAAAATGGAACGCTTAAGAAGTTTTTAAAAGTTACTCGAGATGCTCTGTTGTCGTCTTGACAGGCTGCTTTTTGATCTTCATTGTAATTTATTGCATCAAGTGGTAATTTTCATAGCAAAAAAATTATTTTGAAGGGAAAAAATGGAAATGCTGAGTTCTTGTCATTTTCAAATGGAACATTTCAGCCTGATTTGCATGTTTGACTTTGCATTCAGAATATAATGGGCAAAACCCAACACATTGCTGCTGAAAGCTCAGAAAACGACGTTGGTGTAAAATCTAAGAGGAAAATGCTCTATGGGAATGATGCCCAGCTACAGCAGTGGGTCCTGGTCTGGTCCCACCTGATCCCTCTTACATATTTCCCCTATGAGTTATTGCTGTTTTATTCAGACGGCTCAGAAATACAGAAATCTCTTCCTGCAAGCATGCTGCAGTACAGGCTTTCTTTTTAAGAGCAACAACCCATGCTCTCCTAATTAAACAGGTGGGAAATAGACGTGCACACTGAGAACATCTTTAGAATTGCTGACATTTTAATCTTATGTTATTTAGTCAAAGGGGCTCTCAGTGTTCCTGCTTTACAGCTTCACTGGACCGTGCTGTTGGAGACTTACAAGTGTTTGCATTATGGTGATAAATCAACCACACAGCTCCCTCCAGTATGAGCCACATATCTCGATATTGCAGGCTTCAGACCTGATAGAAAGTTGCTAAACCCTTTGTTCCCATGAGCTCCTGCCTGCAGAGAGCCCATGGAGGACATGTCTTGCTCTGCTGAGCACCGGGTGCATGACTTTGGTCCCATCCAGCAGCAACAGCAGGACCAGCACCACAGCTCCTGGCAGAGCAAAAAAGTCACAGCAAGGGCTGTGCTGGTGAAAAGGAAGGCAACCAATTCATGATTATAGTGTTATGAAGGTTGGAAAAGACCTCACGTATCCCCAGGTCCAACCCCAAGACATCCCACCATGCCCACTGACCAGGCACTTCGTAGTGATGGATTCCTTTAAGGTGGTGGAAAAGAGTTTAGAAAGGACGAATGTAATGAGACTTTGGGTCACTAATAATGATATGGCTCCCAAAAAGCACACAAGGAAATACTCCTTCTCATGACTCACACTCTGATGAATGCTGTTTTGAGTACTTCTCCAATGATATTTACCATTACCTATCACTCCCCATCTCCTGCTCCACACCAGGTGTGGAGGGCTCAGTGATGTGTTTGGGGCTCAGTTTGTTGTGATAGGACATGGGGAAATGATTTCACACTAAGAGTGAGGAAATTTAGACTGGGTATAAGAAAAAAAGTTCTTTGGAATAAGAGTAGTGAAGAACTGGCACAGGTTGCCCAGAGAGGTAGTGGGTACCTCATCCCTGCAGACATCCAAGGTCAGGGGATGGGGCTCTGAGCACTGATGGAGCCATGAGTGTCCCTGTCCAGTGCACAGAGTGGGACCAGATGGCCTTTAAGGGTCCCTCCCAAAGCATTCTATGATTCTATGAAATCTCTGTGCGGGTTGGGGAGGTGCTGCTCAGTCTCCATTCTGGCAAGGGAATCCCTTGGGGTTTGTGGGGAGAGAGCACAGCTGCCTGGCTGCTGAAAAACCCAGTCAGGGTACATTTGCCACCAGAAAGGAAAAGCCCTTCTGAAGAATGCAATGCTAGAAATGCAGGTATACAGGATCCACATACGTCCCTGAACACTTGACCTCCAAATTCATGCTTTTCACCACACCCAGATCGATGGGCATCCGGTCGAACTTCATGCCGCAGGTGCTAAGCTTTCCTCTGTGCAATGAGCCAGAATGCCTCATCCATTGTATTGGCATTTGCCTTCCCACCACCCCCTTCATTACTGCCTTCTTAACCATGTCATTGCTGAGGAGCACAGAACACCATCTTCAAATCCAAACCTTGATGTGAGATATCAGATCCAGACTTCAGTATCTGTAAAATTCAGAGTCTGTGTTTCAGTGCGATCCAGCAGATAAAGATGGGATGATAGCAAAACAAAGAGCCCCAGCAGTGGTTCTGAATCCCAAATTCAGCATGCCGTTTTGCCTTCTCTACAAAGCCTATTTTGCAGTGCACCTGCAAAAGAGTTAACCTCCGTGGGACTGCAATTTGACAGGATTCCAGGCATCCACACTATTTTCTTTCAGAAAAGTCCTTTGGGCTCTTAATCAGTTACAGGATTTAGTGGCATTATTTACACCTTGAAAGGAGGAAGAGAACCCCCCCGCAGCCCCCGGGGGACAATGCTGAGCCCCTCCTCACCCTGACTGCACTGCGTCAGCACTAACCTTTCAGAAATCTCCTCTTGCAGAGCCTTGTCACCTGCATAGCACTCTGTGATGTCCGACTTGAAATGAATGGAGGAGATTAATGCCCTTTGTGAGATGGCTTTCAGGATTTCTGCATAGTTGACACGTTTTTTCTTGTAAGAAGCTGGGCATGAGTGATGGAATCACACAATCACAGAAACATAAAATCACCACAGTTGGAAAAGATCTCCAAGATCATCCAGTCCAACCACTGACCTACGACCAATATTTCCCCACTAAACCACGTCCCTCAGTACAACATCTAAATGTTTCTTGAACACCTCCACAAACAGTGACTCCACCACCTTCCTGGGCAGCCCATTCCAGCTCCTGAACACCCTTTCAGAGAAGAAATGTTTCCTAATATCCAATGTGAATCTCTCCTGGAGCAAAAAAATCAAGTGAGCAGCAACTGTGGTGACACGGTCCTGTTCGTCATGTCCCCAGTGGTGCCCAGGCATATGGAGGAACTTTGCCTGGTAAGGTCCCCCAGAGCTCCAGACATTTCCCTCCCATACTGCTGGGTGTGTGCTGTCATCAACCTGATCTGGTGGGGGACAACAAGGCCATGGCAAGGGATGGAACTGGAGGGCTTTAAGGCCCTTCCAACCCAATCCAACCATTCTGTGATTCTATGATCTCATGGGGAAACACCATTCCAAAGGACCTTCAGAGCAGATCCTGCTCCACTGCAGCCACCATGAGAAATAAAGACAATTCTTACCCACATCCTAACTTTGCTAAATCATTCATTCTGCACACTGGATGCTCACATTGCCAACGTACTGAATGTCCCTTGCAGAACCTCTAGACTGATGACATCACAGCCCCTACAAGCTGCAGTAGGATGAGTTATGTGAGATTAGCTTTCCCCTACAAATGCAAATTTGTGTTTTGGGGGTAGGTCCCATTGAACCAAGTCTCGTAGAGATTTTGTGATTTTCCCTGTTTGGCAGCAATATAATTACAGTCCTGTGAATGGCTGGGAGGAAACAAGATCCCAGGAGCTGCCTATGGCTGCTGGTGCTGCTAGAGCAGACTGACTTCCAAAGAGCAGGTAAGAGCGGGATTTCTCTTGATAATTTCCTCTTATTCACTCTGGCCATTCACTATCACGTTGTTTCCCCTTCATCAAAACTTTTCTATGTAATCATTTTTTTTTTAAAGCGTTTGCTCATGTGCATTTTTTTAAAAACAAGTAGCAAATTTAATTTCTAAATCGAAATTATGTGCCCACAATCCTCAAAATGCTGATGTAGCTCTGCATATAGTTTCACCATGGCTTCTGACAGATAATGACAAAATTAGGTAAGAAAAAGGCATCCACAAAATCCCACTTTTTGTCAATCAGTGATTTAACTGCCAGGAAATAATGGCATTGCATGCAACGCTATGGGAAAAGGTGTCATTGTTTTATGATGGGTTGCTCTTTGTGTGAACAAATGCTTATGGTTTACCAAAAAAAGAAATCAGGAACATTAAAGTATTTTAATCAGGGGACAATTTGTTTGTAAAACCTTTCAAGCCTGCAAAATGTTTCCCTCTGTAACTCCTTGTAAGATCTGAGTAATGGACTTCTGAAAGTTTGGTGCTTTAATGCAGTACTGGCTTGGATACTGTGGGGGAGGATGAAATAAATATCTAAAATTTGACCAGACAAATTGGTTAAAACACTGCATGGAAATATCTAGAAGCAGATTTTTCAGTTATTTGAAACCGGTGTTGCTGAAGGAAAAGTCAAGGTTTGCCATTAGCACCCTGTAAAGTATTAGACTACTAAAATCATTATTGCTGTAATGTAATTAAACCTGAAATAAAGGAGACATAGACTCTTAAAGAGAATATATTTCACATATTGAAGCCCATAATAAATCACACAACTGTCTTCCTACTATAAGAGTACTGTCTTACTATTGTTGTACCATTCCTTTTTTTTGGTAAAAATAAGTTTCTCAAAGAGAAAACCAACAAACTCCTTTTGCTAAGTGCCCACCCCTACCAGTGCACCAATAATTTAAGTGGAAATATACGCTTGGGAAGATTTAATGTAACGTTCCAAGGTGTTTGGAAGGCACGAGAATCTCAATAATGAAATTATTTCATTACTCTTCACATTTAAATGATCTTCCATGAACAAACCAACACCTCTGAGGATCATTTCTTTCTAGTGAGAAGCACGCAGAAACCTGAATCAGCCTCAGGTCTCACAGCAGCCTTTGCTATTTGGGATTCTTCAGTGTAGGGAATTTTCAGCAGCCCCCAGCATACAGCACCATGCTGCTGCAGACTCCTTGGTGGCATCCCTAGAGCCTAAAGCAGAAGAACTGAGGCAGCCTTGGAAGTCCACTGCATTCAGCCAAGTCTCCAAGAAAGTCCCTCTGATATTTCCTCACTCCTCAGATGCTGACAGGAGCATCTTCCAGACACCAAGCCTGATAGATTCATGAGGTTGTGCTGCCAATGCACAAAGCAAAGGGACTCCGAAAATTGGAGTTAGGGATGTTTTCTATCCAAAGGTCCAACGCTGGGGGAACTGTGATGCTCTACTTGGAGATACTAGGTTAGAAAGGAAACCAAAGGGATTCTCAAATTCTTTCTTAATTTAGCCCATCCCTCCAGGCTAAAGAAATCATGCTCTGACAAAGGAGAAAAAACAATTCCCAGATAGCACAAGCCTACTAACCTCTAGCTTGCTTTTCCCGGCTTTGTTCCACCCTGAAATGAGCTCACCTAAGCCCAGAAACAGCCAAAGAACCAGAGATGAATAAGGAAGCCAGATAACAAAAGGTTCCTAATCCTTCAATTGTTCCCTTTGCTGTAAAATTTCTCAGTAATTGGCCAGTGAATTAGTCACATAACTCCTCTGACCTCAGGATGGGCACTGAAGCATTAAGAGAAAAAAATCTGCACTTGGGACTGCACCAAACCCTCCAGATCTAATGAAGGCAAAGACAGGGTTTGTCATGTTACTGACCTTCCCTTCCCTTCCCTTCCCTTCCCTTCCCTTCCCTTCCCTTCCC
>NW_024885155.1:0-12137 GCF_019232065.1 Centrocercus urophasianus | reverse complement strand
CCTTCCCTTCCCTTCCCTTCCCTTCCCTTCCCTTCCCTTCCCTTCCCACCACTTGCCCCAAAACTAAGAGATGAGGGTCCATCATCGTGTTTGAGAAGGTTCAAAGCTGTTTTACTCCTTTCCCAAGCATCCTAAACTTCAGAAGAGAACTCAGATCCTCTCCCAGGAGAGAAGAGCATACAACACATTACTTGCATCTGCACAGCTGCTATAATGACCATTCATGTTAACCCAATTTGTAATAGTTCTATTCTTATATGAGGACACACAAAGTAGTGTTTTTCAAATACTTCCGACTGCAAAGCAGATAACAGCACTAAATGTAGCAGGGAAGGGAAATTAGTATAATCAGCAGCACACTCACTAGGAAATACATCTGTGTGTGCAAAGACATGGCCCAAAGGAGTTCAAGGAACAGTCTTTGCCTCTGGCTAAATTGGCCCTCGTTGGGTCTAAACACTCTCTGGCAAAATGTCATTATTTATCTGCATTGCTTAGCTGGTGACACCAGCAAAACTCATTGCAATTTTGGATCCTTTCCCTGCTGACCTCAAAGGCACCGAGCGGCTGGGGAGGTCTGCGCACCTCTTTGCCTTCCATCTGCATTGCACAACACAGCAGAGGCTGCTGCTGAGCTGGCCCTTGGTGAGGGGAGGAAACGTCTCCAACAATTTGTTAACATCAGGGCAGGCGACAGGCTGTTCCTCATCTATTTTAAAATTTGTAGGAGCAGCTTCTTTCCTGGGGCCTCGTGATCCCACATCTGAGCCAGAACGATGTAACTGCATGATTCAATGGGAGCTTAATGGGGGACGAATATTGGAATGTACGGCATTGCAGTTTTGTGACAGTTACTTTATTCCCCTTGAAAACACAAACTTTTCCTTGTAGAAAGCAGTTTTGTTTTGTTTTCACAGCTGAGCTATGGTTTGTGGATGGCATTTGTGTCAACGTGCAATCAACAGATGCACACAGCCCTCTAAGAAATAAATCTTGTGCTTTCGTTGCAGCACACAGAGAAATTCCAGATATTGCAGGGGAATTTAAGTCAGAACATCTAACAGGAGAAATGTCTTCCGTTCAGTTTTTTTGGTATTATTGTTATTGTTAGCATTGTGTTCTGGCCTCAGCACAACCACTTTCAAAATGAATACACACATCTAGCCAGAACCAAAAGCAATACAGAACCCAAATGATTTACCTTGAACCTTTTTCCAAACTAATGGATTGAAATGGAAGAAATGTAGGCAGTGCTTCTGCAGGCAGGGATTTACTTGGACTCACTTCTGTTTCTATGGGCAGAGCAATGTGACACAAGCCAGACTGCTGCTCAGCCATGGAGGATCAAACGTGCTCTGATTCTCCTTTTGTCCCCTAAGTAAATAACGATAAGAGGCTGCAGAGAAACCTTTAGTGCATTTCCTGCTTGTTTCTTTGATCATTTGAAAATTAGGGATACTCTTCCTCTTGGAACTGTATTTATATTTGATTTCACGAGGTAAAAATCAAAAAAGCTTTAAAATCAAATCTTGAAAATACGAGATAAAATCAACACAAAGCAGATGTATCAACAAGTTATTTTCCTTACACTTTGAATCTTCTGTCTGCTGAATTAATGTGTATTATAAGAACAGCAGGAGGAACAAAACCAGAAGCCCTTGTAGTGATGCTGGTCAGGCACTGGTGCAGACAAGGGGTGGTGGGGTCACCGTCCCTGGAGGGGTTCAAGGGATGTGGTCAGTGGCATGCTGTGATGGGTTGGGGATCTGAGAGGTCTTTTCCAACCTGGAGGAATTCTGTGATACCCCCCAGAAGTGCAGCTAGTAGAACTTCAATTCTATTTGAGCAGAACCCTTACGCTGAGGGAATGCATTGTTTTCTTGTTTAATTTATTCTCAAACTTGCCATATGTATGGCATATGTTCAAGGCAAGTCTTAAAAGGACACAAAGCAAAAATACAAATCCAACACAGATCTCGGAATCTGATACAAGTAAAAATAAATGGGCTTGCATGATGGTCTACGCTACTGGATTTTGCTGCTTTCATTATCCAAGATATTTCATGCAAATCCCCCAAACGCCTTTGTGACATTGCCATACACTCAGTTCATGTCTACGTGCACTTTATGAGTCTTGGCTGCTGTTCACCAATCCTGGAACCAACCAAGGGCAGCCTTGATAACTCAACTGTTCCTCACTCCACACAGCAAGTTAAGCAAAGAATACCTGTTATCTCAAATAAAGCCAGTTTTAAGCTCCTCAAAGAAATGGTGTTCTTTGGGTTTATAAAGTCGTGATGCTTACAGCCCAGCAGAAAACCTTTGCCACCACTGTGAGACAACTGGGTGGTGCTGAGCGCTCCTCTTCCATTGGAGAGAGAAAGCAGCTCTGCAGGGCCGATGCCCCTGGAAACAACACCGCTATTATTCACTATCCAGTGAGAACTGGACTTTCATGGGAGGAGATGAAAACAAATAGGTGTTGCAATAAATCTTCCTTACAAGCTGGACAGGTGTCCTGAAAAAGATGTTTATTAATCCAATTCTGCTAAATACCAAGACATAAGGAAGTTAAGGCAGGTAATTCTCTCCATATCAGTCACAAAGCAGCCCTTTTTCCAACAGTACTCTTCCTTATGCATGACTTAGAAGTTACGCTGTTACCTTTTAGCCCTAATTTGCATTACTTCCTTCGTAAAAGCTGTAAAAATAACATTAAGTATATGGAAAATCAATAATTGCATCTGAAGTTATGTGTACAGGAGACTGTAGAAGAACTCACCTCCAAAATCTCCTTAATAACTTCAAGGAGAATCGGCCATGTTTGGACCTACTGACAGGACTCCTGCATGAAGCAGATTCCCCTAACAATGTGGAACATCCCAACCTTTGCTTGAATCTATATCACAGATCAAACCTGCATATTCCATTGTGTCCCTGTCAGGGATAGAATAATCCTGGAGATGGCATTGCATCAGCTCTTACAACCTGGTATTTTATATTTCATCGTCACGGAATGGAAGGATGCAGTTTGCTAAGTATACGTTGATGCCACAAATGACAGCCTGCATTTTGAACCGTGCTGCTATAACCCAGTAGACAAAGTGTTCTCAGATTAATTATTACAGATGATGGAAAAAAAATAAAAAAATCTATACAAAAGATGTCAAGGTTAATGATTCAATCAGGAAGAAAAGTGCCAGCAGAAAAAAAAAAAAACAAAAACCAACTCTGTATGACAGAAATTATTATGCTGAATGAACGAAAAGAATTACAGATTTCAGAATAAAAGGTGGCACTTAGAAAATGCCAGCACCCCCACTTGTGTGACTGTAAGGCTATAGCCTACCCTGAGATTTTTCAAGCAAGCAAACCTTTGCTCTCCCACATTCTATTTTCTCCAAAAAGAAAAATCCACCAAGACCTACATTTATACCCCAAATTCTAAAAAAGACTTCAAACATGGAGCTCGTTACAGGGGGTGGTGTGAAAATTCAGCCTGCTCAACTGCAGCATGCGTGTCGACAAGTTGTACCTTGGCTCTCTGCCTTCAGGCACAGGTTGGTATTTAAAGCTCCGACTCGTCCCACCGCCACCGTACTACGGGACTCGTGTCTTCTCTATAATGAAGGCTTATTTTTCTATCGGATCTGTTTTGCCTTCAGCTAAGGAGTGTTAAATACACTTAGGGGAGCCCGCCGCCCTATGAATTACCTCCTCTCTGTAAATCTCAGCTTCTCACTTTCACTTATTAATTATAAAATCGCCAGGAAGGTCTTAATTTAAAATGGATGCTTTTAGTGGAGCGCTCTCAAGATGTTCAGATGTTTATTTGGGCAGGTATGGAAGCCTTGTGGAAGTAAAACATGGATGTGCTTAGGACTGAGCTTCATCTCTGCCTCACCTTTGGCCATCATCATCTGCCTGTACACCAGCTGCGCACTGGAGAAAACGGGAGACAGGCTCTGCTCCTTCAAAGGGAAATGTGGGGCTTGCAAGTTCCTTGCAATTTTAGTTAGGCTTGTAAAAATTAGATGCAAAATGCCATATGATGACCTCGCTCTGAAGCCCAGCTTGGTAGACTAAGCTGAAGTTCACTTGTTGCCCTTGCCCTACAGTAACTGTTTGCCCCCCTCACTCTGTATTGCTCCATCAGAGCCCAAATGCCTCATGTTTTATTGCTGCACACTGACAAGGGCTGACCTCTCCCTCCACTCCCACTACAAAGGCTTTTGTGTGTTGTGTGTTGCTAGGAGGGAAGACATGGAAGGACTGCGCTGCATTGGCTTTGCCTTTGCCTCCTTCACACCCCAACGTGAGCTGCTTGACCTCAGCCCTTACCCATTAGCAGCTTCCAATGAGGAGGAAGAGATTCAATACAGAATTTAATCCGAAGTTAAACAGAAAGACAAAACGGGTTGGTTGAACAACAAGAGTTCCAATACTCCACCATGAATCCGCACCAATATCAGCTGTAACTAAAAGACCACCAGACTGATACCACTAATGGAAACACGACCTCGTGCAGCGCAGAGCCCTTTGTGCCACCCACAGCAGCTGCTTCAGAGGAAATCCACCAACCTCACATGTTTTGAGCAACGAACAACCGCCCCAGAAACAAACTGCTTTAAAAATCTCTAGTTTTCCATCAGCCTTTTATGAATACTCGCTGTTGCTCTTCATTTGTACCTGCAAAGCTGCTTTATGAGGTTTAGGATGCACTCTAGTGGTTTTCACAAGTCACAATAGGGACCCCGTCCTGTTTCTCTGAGCAGAGCATACACACAACGGGGACATAGAGTCAAATGTGGGTTGTGCCCTATAAACTGGCATCAGGCAGAATAGGTACCAATCTCCACAGAACATCCCCTTCCCCATGTCAACAAATGTAATAACAACAAGATTTTGAATTTTTCATTTCTGGAGACACAGAGTACTTCCTAGATTATTGTTTTGTCTCATGTCTTTGTTTAAGAAATCTGCCACTGCAGAACCTATGCCTAGGTAGGACAGGAGGGTCTTGGTCAAGGTTAGGGGAAGTGATGAGCAGTAGTGCTTTGGTATGAAATGAGCTCAGTAGTCTCATTCCAGTTCCCATATGACACATCTGAACATCTCCAGTCCACTGCTTGGACTGGCACTGATGACCATTCAGCTCTTTGGGTAGCTGGTCCTTACCTGAAGCTGTGGCAGAGGGAGAGTCACCATTACATTCCCTGCAGCAGCACTGGGATTAGAGGTAAAGCGGCTCATTTCTGTGCAGCAGTAATCTTGATTCATCCCTCTACCGTCAGTGTGGGGGCAGCAGAAGAGGCAGTGTGTGCCTTGTCTTTTGTGAGATCATAGGGTTAGCACATTTCTGGATGAAATGAAACAGCTGAGGGGCAGTGGAGCCCTTGTATGACTGCCTGCCTCCGTCCTAGCCCCACTCTGGCTCCAAATTCTAGGCAGTTGGGTGTGCCATCATTTTCTGATTCAGTGATGGCAATGCTTGCATTTTAAGACCTGCCCCGTTCCCAGATTGATACGTAAACTTTACTTTCATACTTTCTTTCTTTCTTTTTTTTTCCCCCTTTTTCTTCTTTTAAATTCAAATGCTTTTACATTGCTCTTCCCACAGCCCATTTTCACATACAAAGACTTTGCTGGCAGCACAGGTCCTCGTGAAACCTTTAAATGGATTCACAAACATAACTGCATTTTTGTAACCATAAATCAACACTTCGGGTCCACAGCCTTCTTGCCCAGATAACAACAGGCTTCTTAAACCAAGCAGGACTTTAAGGTGTGTCAGCTGCTCAACTAACAGAGCAACGTGCTTGCATTACCTGAGTTACTTCCATAACATTTGCAATTTGCTTGCAGAGGTAGCAGAATTGCGAGGAGCCTGAAGCAAACTCTCATGCAGACAAGACAGAATGAACTGGAAACAACGCTCAGTGCAATGCTTTGTAAAAGCTGCATTCGTTGTCTTGGCATTTTATCTCAACACGTGCACAACAGGTAGGATGCACTCTGTGTTATTTCATGCAGTGCTCCAGGGGAACCGTAAGTTTTGTACAACGGAAGGGGAAGGTTTTTAAAAGAAAATGGTGTATGTGCATTTATATGTCAACTCCATATGCTTGTGTCTAACTGTATGCAAAGATAGAACCAACAGGAGCAGGTTGTATTGGAAATTTTTCTGCAGAGTATCTGTCCATATACATGTGTACAGTGCATGAAGTCAAGGCAGGATGATTTATGGCAAAAAAGCTTGAGCAGGCTGTGGCCTTGAGCTGAGATGTGAGGCTCATGCAGGTGGTTGGTCAGCCATAGGGAGGTGGCAATAACGGCGGTGTCAGAGAGATGGATCAAAGATGCAACTGCTGCTTTTTGAGGTTGCTCTGACTATTTTCTCTCTTGCTACTAAAGGAAACAAGTGTCTAAATTTGGGTAGCAAAAAGATCCAAGTTCTGGTAATAATTCAGTGAGAAACTTTTGAGCACTTGATGGGCTTATGCCTAACTTCCTCTATTTGAGTAAACAGAAAAAAGCTGTTTCCATCATGCTCTGAGATTTTACCTCCAGAGTGCAGGCATCCTCCTATCTGAGTTCAGCACATGAGAGAGAAAACATCTCTGCAATTTTTGCACGCAGAGTCCCAGTCTGGTTCAGCACAGTGCAAACACCAGAAGGTACATTTCTAGTCAGGTCTGGGAACACAAATCTAATTCCTGTTCTATTTTGTTTCCAAATCTATTTGTATTCTGTTTTTCTTTCTATTCTGTTTCCAAATCTAATTCTAATTATTCCTAACAATTTTCTAATTCCTATTTATAGACCTGATCCAGGTCTATAAATATCTAAGGTGTGGGGGGCAGAATGGCAAGGCCAGACTCTTTTCAGTGGTGAGTGGAAACAGGACAAGGGGAAACGGCTGGAAACTGCAGCATAGGAAGTTCTGCACCAATGTGCAAAGGAACTTCTGTACAGTGAGGTGAGGAGCACTGGAACAGGCTGCCCAAGGAGGTGGTGGAGTCTCCTTCTCTGGAGATGTTCAAGACCTGCCTGGATGCCGACCTGTGCGACCTGCTGTAGGGAACTGCTTTGGCAGGGGGGTTGGACACAATGATCTCTGGAGGTCCCTTCCAACCCCTACAATTCTGTGATTCTGTGATTCTGTGATTCACAGTGCAAAAAGAGATTTTGAGGTGGGGGGGGTTAGGGAAGGAAAAAAAAAAAAAAAAAGGGCTTTCAATATCCATCCCACAGGGCTGTAGATTGTGCCTGTGAAATTGCTGCAGGAATCCAGAGGGTCACTGGTTAAAACTGGTACACATCCATTGGCCACTAAACGGGCATTTTAAGCCAAACAACGCACAAATTGCCATTGTATTTGACTTATTTGATTATGCCTTAGAAGATTTCTCTGTGCTATGGAATGGTTCTTAGCTGCTACGCAGGGCTAAGAGGAGCATGTGGTCTGGAGGGCCCATCTGGGCCACCACGTTCTTGTGCTGCTTTGAAGCAGCACCTGAGCCAGAGCTGTTCTTCTCTCAGTGCAGAGCTGTTGGGAGGAGATCTGCCGTTGAGTGATGCCCTAATCCAGAAGCAAACGGAAATAAAAATAGTATAGAACAAGAGGAAATCACTTCCATCCACAACTCTTACCCGCTGTGTGTTGAAAGTGCAATTCTTTGTTAATGCCAGCAGAAGGAAGTAGTCGTTTACAAACAGACCGCTGAAAGTCGATAAATCAAGCAGTGTGCTTTATGGAGTGCTCATTAACACAGGACAGTCAAAGAATGACATTTCTTATGAATTGTTTCCCAAGTGATTTAGAGAAGTACTCATGTTTCCCAATGAAGGTTTTCCTTCGCCGCCTCAGCAGAAGTGCAGGAATTAATTCTGTTTGAGAACTGAAGCTCTCATAAGGAAGTTCACCCCTAGTCAAAACATCAGGCTTCAAAACCAAACAACCATGAGCCCTTCAGAAGGTTCTTCATTCTTTCCAGGCTAGTCAGACCTTCGCTTTCATTTACGTGTGCACAAAAAGAGGTGTACACAGGTAGGTGCTCCCTCCCTACAGGTACAAACAATTGGATGAGTAAAGATGCTGCCTTGGGTGAGTGCTACTACAGAAACCTCATGGAAACTTCCCTTCTTCATTTTTTCTTTTTTCTTTTTATTTTTCTTTTAAGGGGAGCTCAGGTTATCCTTTGTAGCAAATATTGCTTTTAAATCACAGAGGTGTTTCTGATAGGATATGTTTCCATGAGTGAATTTTGACTGCAAGTTCTTTATTTTGTACAAGTATGAAGTCCACCTGTTATGCCTCTCCATTGCTCTCCCATGTAGGATTTTGATGCTGAAAACTGAAACAATAAGCAGACTCCTCTGGGCATTTATACTTAAGAGTGAAAGCAGGGCTTATATATAGAATCATAAAGGTTGGAAAGATCTTTAAGATAATCCAGTCCAACTATCCACTTGCCACCAGTATTGCCCACTAACCATGACCCTAAATACCACACAGAATCATAGAATCATTAAGGTTGGAAAAACCAGTAATATCATTCAATACAACCATCTGCCTACCACCAATACTGCCCACTAACCATGACCCTAAACACACATCTACACATATCTTTGCATATATTTTCAGAATGAATTGCAAAGCTGGTTTGCCTCAATTTTATTTTTCATCATGCTCTTTCATACTGCCTCTGTCTTTCTCTCCAGCTCTCTAGAATACAAGAAGCACCTTTTTTTCTTCCATTTTTTTTAGAACGATTTTGTGCATACAGATAAAAGAAAACTCTCAATAAAGACAGCAATCAAGGAGAAGGGAGTTGTGAATCACACATCGTTGCACCCTTACTAACACTTGAGGGAAAGGTCAAGGACAGGTGTTCAGCTTACCTAACTGCTTGCACAATGCAGAACACACACGTCAGTCCCTTGGACCATGACATGTTGTAGCTACCGTAATTTCAGAAACTTTGGGAGGAACTGCTGGCCTTTATACGTTATACAACCTGTGCACACCAAGGAATGAAGAGTGTCACTTAATCACGTAAACAAATGGAAGCTGCATTTTACAGAAGTATAATATTTATGTGAGCAATAACTATTTAGTTATTCAAGTAGAACAGCTGAATTTACTTTAGTTTTGTCATAAACATATTAACCGGTTTTTATTACTACTTTATCCATAGAAAAGGTCATTTTTAATGTAAATTATCTCAAATATTTACAAAAAACACAGATATTCAAGGCCAAATTGTATCCGGCAATTTGTACAACAGAGAAAATTTAACATGAGTTTTTAAATCTAATAAAACAAACTATTAATGCTTATAAAGTAGGTGTTAAACTCTAATTGCATGCTAGCAACCTTCCAGACAAACATCCACCTTTCTATAGGAATGGCTAGTTGAAAATTTCCTCCCCCAGTCTGCACTGCTGATGACAAATTGACCCTCTAAACCTAAAACTGAGTTAATCACAAAGCCTGTCCACCAGGAAGAAGGCATGAAAAGGTTGTTGGCCCTTCCTCTAGTCAAAACACAGTGTAACGAGAACTGTTCACTAGAATCTAATGGAAAATACAGACCGTGACCAGCTATTTCTGTGTCCATCTTGGAAAAGAAATTTCAGTTCTGGAAGAACGGTGAGAAAAAGGAAACAGAAAAAATGAAAGAGGATGGAAATTAAGGGATGAAGGAACTCCAAGCCATACAAAGTCTGTGGCATAAGTTACACCTGTAGACTTTCACATCCTTCATAGATTAATCATGATCAAGAAATCATCAGGCACAACACTTATGTCAAACTCATTCAATATTGTCAATGGTTCAAAACAGTTAAAAGCTTTTAAATTATTTTCTCAATTCATGGCACATGGCAGTTTGTCTTCCTTAAATGAAACTGTCCAGTTACCTAACAATAACATCTGCTGAATTTTGCCACTTTATTCATCTGTCTACTGTCATGCATCCCTTCCATGTGTTCTCCAGAGACCTTTTGTCTGTTCTCTCATTTGGATGCAAGGGGAGTTATTTCAGGGGATAACTGAGGCTATGTAGAGTTTTTTGCTTGCAGTTACAGCAGTGAGAAATAATCATGGCCCCAAAGAATCCATACGATTCAGCTAGGAAGGATGAGGCTGATGGGATTTTTCTTAGCAATCAAGCTGGTTAGTACACAGCTGTTCATAGAACACCACCAAGAGATACTTTCTCATCCACACAAGTTGCAGTACTGCAACACAGAGCTCAGCAACTGACCGACTGAAAGTCTTCCTTTCTGTTGCATATCCACCCTCAACTTAAATATCTAAGGGATGAATGTGTGATTGTGGCCTTCTTAAGGGTGTAAACGAGTATCCATTCCTGATTATTTCATGCTCAGATTAATGCACACTGACCTTTTCAAACAGCAAACTCCTTATTTCCTTACCTAGAGGGAAAGTACCACATTCTAATTTTAAAATCCTTGGTCTGTAAGGTACAAGCAGGTGTGTCATTCATCAAACCCTCAACAAAGCACTGGCATTATGCAAGGTGCTTAAGTTTAAGAACACTGCACCCTGAACCATCAGACTCATCTTCTTCCCTTCCCTGCGAGAGCTATTTCTACCTTACTAAGAGCAGAGCAGATACTGAAGGGATTGGACTCATCTGGTGAAACCACAGCCTAAAAAAGATGGATTGGACAACAAATTTATTTTGGTATAAGTTTATATACCTCATCCTTGCATTTTGCTGCTTTTCAGGTAAGTTTAGTTATATGCTGAGAAACTTTCTCAATGATTACTGTAGAGGTCTACATATTTTAAAATGAAATTACTACCACTAAAAACTGTAACCAAGGATAAAATGCTGCACTTGTGTCTGTGTAAGTTCTTAAGCAATACTGTCAGTTTATTCAGAAATATAGATCTAGGGAAAATACCTTTGCCATACGATTTTCTAAGTGGCATGCTTATTGAGCTCACTGCCTTGTCATCATTTAGCATGCAGTTTTTAATCAGATGTAGAAAAGAATGGATAGGAGTACATGATAATCCACCATTGGTGAAGAATATAAATGGAAAGGTACTGATCTAATTTTGTTTAGCAAATTCCAGAACAGATTATTATGCTTGGTTCTAGGAAACCAGAGTTAATTTCTTACGTATTATTAAAGAATGAGTAAGATGTTAATAATTCCTTGATGAACTGTTATGTACAATCCTCACTTTTTAATTCATAGACAGAGAGAAAAATACTCCAGAGTATGTTTCTGGAAAATAATCAAAGCTAGAAATAATTTGAAAATGCTATGTTTTCAGATATTATTCTTTTTTTTTTTTTTTTTTTTTTTCCCCATAAAAGTGGTGATAAAGGGGCACCTGAAAATAAATAGTGAAATTTTCAGTGGCAACAAAATTGGGTAAGGTCTGAGGTTCTGGAATTCCCAGGTCACTGAAACAGTATTTCTTATAAAAAGGGAATTAGCTTTGTCATTGTCATTAGCTATGGATTTAAAATTCTGAAGGCATGCAACCATTAAAAAGTCAATTTTTAAATTATTATTATTATTATTATTTTAATTCCAGTCTGGGCTATTTGATTTCTATAAAGAAAAGAAGCTCTGTGGCTTGAGTGACTACTCAAATGAGTATAAATCTTATTTTCTAAAACAACTAAGACATTTAGGACTTGAAATGCCGATGACTTTCAGAGCCATCTAAGCAAAGATATTCAGCAGAAGTGAATGGAGGTTAAGTTTCAGACAAATTTGTATATATACATACAAAATATATAAAATCCCATTGCTTATCCAACCAATGTCCTAATTAATATTTGTTTAATGATAAAGAGAATTAAGACTTTTGAGTCTGAGGCAGAGAGGAAACATGGGAACTACACACTACTTTAAATGATGCAAGCTCCAAGGAAACCACATGTATGAAAATTGCATTACTTCTGACTTTTCCCAGTAACCTTTTGGTTATTTTCATCTTAGCTCATGTATAAAAATCTGGAGAAGGGTTTCAGCCCAAAGCCAGAATTTAAAGGGGTAGCATTGTGCCAGTTGAGATGAAAATATTCTCCTTTTCCCATTGGATAGCATAAAACCTCAGCTTTGATTTAATGCATAAAAACTAG